>NC_083466.1:13747287-13817287 GCF_030014155.1 Tachysurus vachellii | reverse complement strand
CCCCTTCAATGTCTAACTTCATCCTGATCACCCTGTCTGACACGCTTTTCACCTCTAATACATTACTCACAAACTTATCCTTCAGGATCACTCCTACCACATTACTCTTCTTATCCACACCATAATAAAACAGCTTGCATGCCCCTCCAGTACTATGTACTTTGCTCCCCTTCCACCTTGTCTCCTGCACACACAGGAGGTATATCTACACTTTATATAATATTCATTAATATGAATTATAATAATACCTAAAAAGCATAAAAATGCCTAAAAAGCATGTTTTTAGTAAAACATTGGTCAATACGTACTGTTTTCTGCAATCCGTGAAACACTGAAATCTTGGAAACTAAGTACCCAGTATAGAGGACGATGTTGATTGGCTTGTATCGTCATGTGTGCGCTTATTTATCAGGCTGCCAAAACAACCTAATTTCATTCTCTACATTTTCACTTAAATGGTAAATAAAATTTCAAGCTCTTTTTGTGTCGTTTATATCAGGTGCTTTTCTTCCTTAATTCTAACAACAAAAACATTCATAAAAAAGAAAATCTTAGTGGACATCTAAGGCAAAGACAGGAAATGAAAATTAAATGCAGAACATTGCCTTTCTTTCCTGTGTGCACTTTTAAGACTTTGAATATGATAATAAAAATATGATATAGGGACAATTTTGGTACATGTCGTGGCCTTATGCTATGAGCAAACACTATTTCCACATTTCCTGCATCTCTACCGCGTTGTGTGCTTTTCTTCCTTAATGCTGACAATAAACTTGTTCATTATGTATATTATCCCCATGTTACTATACTTTTGACATTCATCAAAAAAAACTTTTTACAGTATTTACAGAAGTTGTTAAATAAAGCAAAAAGGAAGTCTAAATTCATTTATATAACTCCATAATTGTGTAAATATGATCAAACACACAGCTTGAAGTTTGCTAATAGGGGCTTTACATGTACACACATGTTATGTAGGTTTGTAGACACTGACATTGCAGAAACCAACATCAAAAAAAAATTAAAGCTGCAAGCAGCATTTCCCGGGGTTCAAGCGTTTAAGGCCATTAGGGAGTTTAAGGCCTTAAAGGATTTACAAAACTTTAAAGCCTTTCAAGACTTTAGGGCCTTTCAAGACTTTAGGGCCTTTCAGGCTTTTAAAGACATGTGGAAACAGATTTGATGTTTCCTAGACTTTACGCATTTAGATCAATTATGAAAAAGACCATTTATAGCTAATGCAATCCATTGGAAATATATGGTTTATATATCTTTTCAACAATTATAGTGCACATCACATTATTCACTTATATTATACAGGTCACTTGTATTACACTGCTCATTTACATTACACAGCTAACTTGCATCACACAGCTCACTTTCATTACACAGGTTACTTATATAACACTGCTCAGTTTCATCACAGTGCACAATTTCATCGTATAGCTCACTGGCATCACACAGCTTACTTGCATCACACAGCTCACTTGCCTCATACAGCACACTTGCATTACACTGCTCACTTGCGTCACACTGCTCACTTGCATCACACTACTCACTTATGTCACATTGCTCAATTAACACTAATTACTCACTCCATTATTTGTAACCTATATGCAGTTACATCAGTAATGGAAAAGCCCATTTACAGCCAACGCAGTCCATTGAAAATACATGGTGTGCAGCTTTTTGCCAATTACAGCGATCAAGATAAAACTTGGCAGGATTGTTAAAAGTCATATGTCACATGTGCTCAATGAGGGTCGTATAAATTAGACTTTTTGTTTATGAGTTATAGGCTTTGAATTATTTATTGCCACGCCCATTTCATAAATGATCCTTTAATGGCAAGCCAAAGGATAAAGTTCCACTTTTTTTCGATAATTATTGACAATAAGACTCCAGAGAGTATTACTGCACTGGATTGGTCTCGATCAGGCGAAAAACCTAGGACTAGTTCGCAAAAGTAGGTTTTTCACCTGATCAAGAATAATTAATGAACAATTTGATTGACAGCATTGGTCCAAGAGGCAAAGTTGTTCAGTATGTGGAGACCTATCAAATGATATCAATATTGTGTGTATTTATTAAGCACTACGTGATTACAGTGGCGTAAAACTCTTTAGCGCCAACTAGTGGCCGATTTCTTTCAAATTTCTTACAGACCTCTAGGACCACGTGTCGAACATGCTCACCGAGTTTCATTCCGATAGGCCTCCATTAACCTTGTCTAATTGGTGCTCAAACTTCATTGGCCAATGGCGGCCATGTTTTTTGAGACACGCCAATGTCCTTACATACACTCAATGCACCTTGGACAAAGACACTGCACACCACGTTTGAAGTCAATCGGACCAACGCTCGCATAGTTAGAGCTGTTTTTAGTGATTTTTCTGTCATAGCGCCACCAAGTGGCCAATCGCCTTTGACCTCAGGTTGACCTCTTTCATATGTGTCCCAAGTTTGGTGTTGATAGCTCATTTAGTTCTTGAGTTATTACCATTTTAGTAAAACTGGCTCCTCCAAGTCCGAACGTTTTGGGGCCCCTTAAGGACCCTGAATCAAAATTTCAATTTCAATTTCAATTTCTTTTTTTCGATAATTATTGACATTGAGACTACAGAGAATATTAATGCACTGGATTGGTCTCGATCAGGCGAAAAACCTAGGACTAGTTCGCAAAAGTAGGTTTCAGACAAAATGCGCTATAGCGAAAAAAATGTTAATGGTGGAAATGAAATTGGAGATATACGTTTTTTAAGTCATGAGCCAAGGAGTCCAATGATATAAAGCACTTGAGATTTGGAAATACGGTTTAGGAGTTATGGGCACAAACGCGTTGAGGGGCGCTGAAGCGCCCCTATTGGCCGATTTCGCTGAGTCCTTGGGCCTGAGTAACTGTGACCAGTACTACCATCTGACCAAGTTTGAGCTCTCTAGGCCTTACGGTTTGTAGGGCGGAATAATAATAATAATAATAATAATAATAATAATAATAATAATAATAATAATAAAAATCCTACCGAATACAATAGGTTTCCAGCGCTTCGCGCTTGAACCCCTAAAAAAAAGCATAGTGAAATAACCAGAAACAGAAACAGCAGTAAATATAATGCAGAAGTGTTTGTGTAAGCAGCTCACTGAGACAGCAAGAACTGAAGTGATGCATCTATCAAGCTCATTCTGCTTTATTCATCAAGATAACTACTGTATGTAAATAAAACATATTAATATTGTATGTACTATATACACTATATGCTACGGTGGCCGAGAAGTGCAAAGCACATTAACAAATCTGAAAACAAAACAACAAATGCAAAAACAAAACAACAAATCCGAAAACACATTAAAAAATCCAAAAACACAACGACAAGTCAGACAAACCGGAAAAGGTTTGTGAACGGAAACTTACCGATCATTGGACAAGACACCTGTCATTCACCTGTATAACTTGAATGACAGGTGTCTTGTCCAATGATCGGTAAGTTTCCGTTCACATACCTTTTCCGGGTTGTCTGAATCGTTGCACGAAACACATTAACAAATCCGAAAACACAACAATTCAGACAACCAACAGAAAAGGTTGGTATAGTTTGTGATTAGAACACTTACCGATCGTTGGACAAGACACCTGTCACTCAAGGTATACATGAAGTTCAACAGTCTGCCACAGGGAAAAGTTGGAATGTGTGTAAAAGTTTACAAAATGTATTGTCCTTACTGTGGATTACTGTGGATTACTTCTGTTATTTTCTTATATTTAAGCAGAGAACTTTACACATTACACATAAGATTCCATACCTGTATATCTTGAATGACAGGTGTCTTGTCCAATGATTGGTAAGATTCATTCACAAACGATACCTAGCTTTTCCGAGTTGTCTGATTTGTCGTTGTGTTTTCAGATTTGTTAATTAGTTTTCGGATTTGTTAATGTGTTCACGGATTTTTTTTGTTTTCGCATTTTTTTAATGTGTTTTGCACTTCTCGGCCACTGTACTATGCAGGTATATACAGTACCTGTATACAGGGACAGATAATCGGAAATAATTTAATTTCTAGCTAACCTTAGTCAAAAGTGACATTAGCAGTGAGGTAAACATTTATGCTTATGTGTTAGCGAGCTGTTAGCTAGTTACAACTGTTACAGCAGTGAATATTTGTTAGTTTGCTGGTTATTTGCTAAACACAAGTTTACTTATTAATTAGTTTGGTGACTGAGCGAGCGTGATGTGAGTGTGATGTGAGAAGTTTTCAATGCTCCACAGTGCCATTAATGGCACTGTATAAGTAACAAAATACACAGTGTTTCTTTCAGTGATGAATAAGCGATGATAGAAAAAGAAGGAGCCCATCTAGAGATAACTCTCAGAATCGTGGTCTATTTGCAAATACTAAAAACCTATGAACAACCTATGAAATGAATTGAATCGTTGCATACTTTTTTATTACTGCTTGTCCATGTTTTTATATTTCTAAATGATAGCTTACTGTAATAGATCATTCAAGTAGATAGTAACTCCTGTCTGCTGTTTTATATCACCATATTTTATACCAAAACCTCCCCATTGGCCATCTCTATCTCTAAAATTAAATAATTTGACAAAAAAAAATTGAAAACAGTTTTAAAGATTGCTAAATACTATATAGTTACATTGTTTATTTGACAGTGTCTTCATAAAAACAAATAAGTCAAGCACTCCAGTAATAAAAACGTTGAATTGAGCAGCTTACAGATTGGACAGCTAAATCCTTGCTACGATTTACAAGCAAACACTAACACCGCACAGGAAGTGCAGCCTTCGTAACTTCTAAAATGTCACAAAGGTTTAACAGAGATGCTATAAAAAAAAAAAACTCATCACTCATGGTGTAGCTAATCATTTTAATAACAATAATATAGAAAGTCATTAAACATCATCCATAGAACACCACAGACAAGCGTCAAAATTTGTTAGCCAGTCCCACCCAGACACACAGTTTCAGATAAACCCTGCTTACAAGATTACAAGTATTTTTGAAGATTGCTTAAACCTGGATTCTGACAGACCTCTTGAAGTGTAAGGATCTTGTAGACCATGACAGATTCAGAGATTTAAAACATAAGGAATATGTCTTTTTGCTGTCTAAATTTTTTAACAGGCACAAATTATGATGTTTATTGCAACTTATTGGCTTGTTTGTTTGTTTGTTTGTTATTTTATTTAATTTTACACTTAGCTAAAAGTGTAGACTAAAATGAACATACTGTACTGTGGTCCAGTGCCTTATATTAAGGCTTTTTCCCTTATTTGACACACACAGAATCTGGAAAGATGTGGATAGAACAGATCAGTTGTACTGTTGGCCATATTTAAGATGCATGGACATAATTACTGTATACTCAAGTGTTAATTTGGAAGAAATACATCCATTATATAGAACTATACCTAGGAATACAGGCAATGAAAATAAATCTGATTACAGTAACATTTATTTCCAAGGTGCAGATCTGTATGTTTAATTAGCAGAAAGAAGTTTTGCACAGATTAATTGGCACTAAAAGATTGAGAGATGCCCTTTGTACCAGTTATTTACCTGACTCATGTTAGGATATACGCCTACAGTTTTCTGGGGGGGACGGGGGGGGGGGGGGGATTGTATTTTCTCAAGTCCTGGTGAAGTTAATTACAAATAATGAGTCACAATTTTGTAATGGAAGAAATTGCAGGAAGAGTAGGGGAACAAAGGCAAGAACAACATTTCATCATGTCCATATTTTGAAATTTGTAAGGTTTTATTTACAATACTGACTGAACATTTGTGTAATACAAAATTAACTATGTGTAGTAAAAGACCTCAGGACAGGTTAGAGTGTGAAACTTTTTCCCCACTGACTTCACGAACGTGAGATATCAGCTTGGTCTCAAGAAAGTACTGTTTTTTTACAGCTCTCATAAAACATGTTATCACAGGGTGGAACACCTCTGACAGCAGTGATTCTTCTGCATATGACACAATTGAAAATCAGGGCTGGGTTTCCTTGATGGTTAAAATGTTTCGAGTTAAAGCTATCAAATTGATAAGAAATGCGTTCCTTTGTCTCCAAGTTGTACAGTAGAGTCCATAAGTCTAAATCCCCACTGGAAAATGTTTTTTCCGTTTAAACCTGGAAATAAAGATTAATTAGTTTATAACTAAGAAAGAAAATGTTCAGCATTAAACTATTAATTTAAACAAATTTGTAACATCTTGTCTAGTCATGAGTGATAAACGCTGTTAAAAATAATATTTGTAATTGACTATTTCTATTAAACACACTTAACTGGGACACATTTATTGGGCACATTTAAGTGAGATTTGAGCATCAACTGTGTTGTGTTCAACTTATCGGGATTGGCAGCCGTGGCAGCCCAGTTCTGGATTAGAGAGTCACTTTAGTGAATTTACTAACTCAATTTCTCAAAGAATTCAAATCATCTTGAACTGCATGTAGCTCATACTTTGTAATTCTGTTGTGTTGTTAAACACACCCTACTGTGGTACCAAACCAATACAGCTTCCAACAGGACAGTGTTGGCACACCCTGACACTAACACAAACAGTTACTGATTTACTCAATTTGTTGTGCAACAAGCTATGTAAGAATATGAAAGAACATGAGATGATATTAACAGACTGCCCCCCCCACACACACACACACACCACCTCCCATTCTGAAACACAGGCTGGTCTTTATAAAGCCTGATTTCTTCATTACATCTGTCTCTAGTGCTAACTGTGTCAGTTAGCAATGGGACCTCTAAATCTAATATTAATTTTAACCTGGATAAGTGGCATCTATACTTTTGGAAATACTGATAATAGGTGAGTTTAAATTAAATAAACATTTTGAAAAAAACATTTAGAAAAAAGGGGAGGGTTGCTTGTCGTTCATTTTGAAAATTCATTATTTTGTTGTTTGATATTAATAATTTTTAGAATAATTAATCTCCTATTCTATTAAATCTGGCATACTACAATTACATGTGATGCATTCCAAACAGAATATATAAACATCTTTAAAGAATTACAGAAAATAATCAGTATTAGTATTATTAACATAATTAGTATAAGTAGTCTAACTTGTTAGAGGCTTAATATTTAAGTCACCTGTAAAAGGTCTGAAATAATGATTTCATCTGCATCTCACTGTTCAGTCATCTTCACTTTATTGATGTAATGTTAGTGGGATTTTATTCTCTCTTAAAATGTATTAACCCATATTTTATTAATATACATTAACATATTTGTAATAATTACTCAGTTACTACTGTTATATCATTAATGTATATGTATAGAGTATGCAAATACTCTATTTGTAAGTGTATAGAGTATGCAAATTTTATTTTCAATGTAATTATTGAAGAATGTTTTGATTTATAATGAATGTATTCTAATGAAAATTTATTACATTTGATATTTAACCTTAAAAGTAGTTTTCAGCATTCAAATATAATATATAGCAAGGACGAAATAGCAGAACACACGCACACATATACACACACGCATGTGTACACACACACACACACACACACACACACACACACATATATATATATATATATATATGTATATATATATATATATATATATATATATATATATATATATATATATAGTATATTGTTGGATATAGATATATGTATAGGTGAGTATGTGTCTTCTGCAATTATATATTGAGAGGGTTTTACGGTTTAGTAAATAAGGATATATATATATATGATTTATTAGTAATTTTGCCATTTTTGTTTCATTATGATAATCTGATATTTTATCTTTTTCTAGGAATGATTATATTGAACATGATGCTGGTAGGTTTGCTCCACTAATTATGTTAATATGGCAAAAAAAAAAAAAAAAAGGCAGTTAACATGGCAAATGGTGCACACGTTCCACTATTCTCTTAATTTGTTTGTGTTACGGTCTAACTTGCTTATGTGCTCTCATGACAACCCATCCTTTGAGTGAGATTAGTTTTATTCTTTCTAAAGTATGGTTCCAAAGTTCTTATGTATCTATGAAACCTGTTTATCACATAACAACCTGCATGCACAGAAGTTAGAATAGCACAGTTCACATAAATAGAGAGCATAAAAGGGTGGAGTATAGTCTATAGTATAGTAAAGTCTTTACAATATAACTGTAATTAGTGTTCTCTAAAACACATTAACACATTATTATGGCATTGATCCAGGGTTATTCCAGGCTTATATCTCCAGGCTTATAACTCCTATACATTAGGTCATCCTAAATCATCCTAAATACAACATTGTATATAGTCATTTGTCCATGTTGGAAAGCTGAGTTTTACTTTTGGTATCACTTTCTCTTTCTCTTTGATATATAAATCTGATTTAATCCACATATCACTGTTTTATTTAGAATAAAAGATGTGATTGGTCACACAGCATTGTGATCTAAATTCTCTCTTTTCTTGTAAATTACAGTTGTGATAACAGCTTGTGACTTCAACGACAACAGTTTGCCCTTCTGTAATTTTCAACAAGACAGTGAAGATGAGAGTGAATGGATTCGCCATAAGGGTCCCACACCCACAACTGGCACTGGACCTAGTGGGGACTATCCCGATGGCAGTAAGTCCATTATATTTAGATATAAGTATTTATATCAAGATATATATAAATTAAATCTTAAAATTATAATGTGTCTGTTTGTGTGTGTGTGTGTGTGTGTGTGTGTGTGTGTGTGTGTGTGTGTGTGTGTGTGTGTGTGTGTTTCAACATTGCAATGTCATTTATTCAAAAGATAGATGTGTCTAATAAAGTGTCCTGAGTTTAAAAACATCAGCAACATTGTATTTATATGCTTGCTACTGTTGTTCCTTAAAACTGTCTATCCATAAAGCGCACCTATATGTATCTACAGTGAGTGTATTTTCAATAAATATTAAGTCTAAACACTGGTAAAATGGCTGTTTTATAAAGTTTTTTAGAGATTACTTCAATTCTCATGTTCAAAAGTAATTATTTTACAGCTGTCGCCAATGAAATTATTGAGAGTAACGCAAAATACAGATAAACTGTTTCTGTAGGATTTTCTTTACATGTTCTAGGATTCACCCAACTGCTGAAGTCATGGTCCTCAAAGAGCTTACAAAGGATGCATGTTTGTTGATCAAGTACATTACACTTAAGCGTGCATTATGGTCTGATGAGACCAATTCTAAAAGTTAATAATTCCATAATTACAAAAGGTGCAATAAAGCACATCAAAAAACACCATAGCCCTGGTGTAGCATGGTTGTGACAGCAGAACTCTGGATTTGTTAAGGTGGAAGAAATAAGGAGTTGATTTTAGCGCAAAACTGTCAGGTGTCTGGTAGTAAGCCAAAGATAAAAAGGAATTTCAACTTTCAGCATAAAACTGACCCTAAACAGACCTGAATCCAACTAAAAATCTGTGGGTTGACCTGAAGCAGGCTGTGCTCAGGAGATGCCTTTATGATTTGATAATTCTAGAATGTTTTTTGCAAGAAATATGTGTAAAAATATTGCTAAGTTAAGTCATCACCATGCTGATAGACTTTTCTCCAAAAGGACTCTTAAATAGATTTTGTAATAAAATCTAAAGGTGCATAAACAAATTCTAAGAATAAATGTACATATGCGACTAGATTATTGATTATTAAGATTTCTTTATTTTTCCTTTCCTCCCCCCAAACAATGTGATTTTCACTTAATGTTTATATACTGTAATTTCACACTGAGGGCGAAAAATTTCTGATATGAATTGTCTTAGTTTCGTTTTTTTACATCACAAAAACCTGCCATTTTAACAGGGTTGTGTCATCATTGTACAAAGCTGGTATCTAAAGTAATTACTAAAATATGTATATAGAATTAATTTACTTTAACTTCTGTTTCTATCACCAGATGGTTATTACATATACCATGAAGCCGATAATGTCAGTAATGGACAGAAAGCACGCTTGCTCAGTCCTGTGTTGAGCCCCACACAAGCTCAGATTTGTGTTCAGTTTCGGTACTACATGTATGGTGCAGATAACAGCAATACTTTGACACTGCTGGAAAAGCGTCCTGGTGCAGAAGAACTGCTATGGCAGAAAACTGGGATACAGAGTCCATCATGGCTTGGAGCAGCTGTTACTGTGTCCAGACCAGCAGGGCAGCCTATTGAAGTGAGTACATAATAATCCTAGGTGCTTGGAAACCAGCATGCCAGTAGCCTGGATACTGGTAACCTTTGATACTAAAAAGTGCAGAAAGTTTGGGTTAAATCATTTTCTGGTAGTAAAACTCTCTTAACCATATAATAGGACTTTGCTAGTTTGCAAAATGTAGCTTTAGATTTAAAATTATAGATTAAAATTATAGAATAAGATTTCCAGTTTTTAATTTGCTAATCTTGAGGGTTTTTTATATGCTTATACTAGTTCTGAATTGTCTTAGAATGTTAGGACTTTTATAGTGAATAACAATTTTGGTAGTGATGTAATAAATACTTGTATGAAAGATAAAATTAATGAACATATTTTGAATATCTGCAATTGCTTATAAGATAAGGTTATCTTATTTTTCAGATTGTATTTGAAGCAAAGCGTGGGTTCTCTTCATCATGTGATACAGCCTTGGATAACATTAACATCACAGAGGGAGCTTGTCCTGGTACATTCATCAATTTATTACATTGAAATAAAAACTAAAAAATTTAAATGACCAAATCTGTGAGATATGTGTGGATATGTTCACATGTTTACACAGGGTGTATATCTCAGTGTGACTTTGATGCAACCGATGACCTCTGTGGATGGACAACCGAGGTCTCAGATCCAGACCTGGTTGGTTGGATTTTTTGGAATGGACAAACTGATACACCTGGTACAGGTCCCGATGATGATTTCTCCAAACCAGGCTGTAAGGAAAAAAATTATAAAACTTTCATTACATTCATTGACTTTTGGTTCTGTTTTCTGTGTTCTGTTGTAATCATTTATTGTTCAAATGTGGCAAATTAACATGGGTCTGTTTTTTACTGCACTTTTGAAAAAGTACCTGTACTATAATATTATAGTGACTTATTTAGCTATGTTTTTATATTAGTTCAATTAAAGTTGTGTAAATGGTTATATGCAAGCAGCACTATAATATTCAATCAAATAGAAATATTAAGTTGAGCACCTGATATGTGGTTTTACATGCTTCTTATTGTTTACTAAAATATTTTTGTTGTACTTTCTAATGTTACTAAAGTTTTATAATCATATCTCAAATATCAAAACCTAATTACACTATTAATTTGTAGCTTTAGTAGTGTAAAGCAAGTGCACTGCATTACAAATCATTAGCAATTCTGTATCTGTCATACATTAAATGCAATCTAATATAAAACCAAAAACAAATTGTTGACTGTAAGATCGATTTGGATAACCTACCCGACTCTAAGAATATGTTGAAAGAATGTTCTTCAATCTATACATGGCCATTATATTCGCCTTCTGTTGTACATGCTGAAAAATCATGTAGACGTGTGGCTGATTGAAATGGTAGACTGAGCTCAGTTAGTCTTATACACCAAACAAAAATATTTTGTTTTTAAAACAAAAAAAAAACAAATCTTTATTGAGAAAAATATTTTTGCCAACAAATTGTCTAAAAGCGCATTGGATTTGACAGTATGTTCAGTATATTACTCTCTTCAGAATTAAACCACCCACCTTAAAATGTTTTATTATAGTGGGATCATATCTCTTGATGGATTCCTTTGATAGTATCCCAGGAGCCTCAGCTCAACTGTGGAGTCCATCCATACCAGTACCATCTTCGAACTGCCTGCAGCTGAACTTCCATTATTATATGTATGGCACTGCTGCAGACATGGAACTTAATGTCCATGTTGTCATCAGTGGTAAGCACATACTCTAGAAAAACATATTACACTTAAAAGGATCATCTCAGTAGTTATTAAACACTACATGAGCATGTTTATATATAAACAAATGTTGCTGTGAAAATCCTTAGGAGGAGCTCTAGGGTATCCTGTTTTTAGCATCAAGGGAAACCAAGGACAAGGTTGGAAACCAGCAGTGGTCAAATTCATCACTACAAGAGATATACAGGTATGTATTGTACTTTTATTGTACTAAAATAACAAATTAACCCTGTATCATAATATCTTTCTGCTGTTTATTTAACCAATAAAAAAAGTCTTTCATACTGATCACATTTGTTGGCTTTGGGGTAGGGTGGCTAGAAATAGAAATGCATTAAAACTAGTAATAAAACTATTGCTAGTTGTAATGCAACTAGGCTATTGGATGTTTTTTAATTTTTCCTGTTTATAAAAATCTTTTTATCATTATCATAAATCATTATATAATAAAATTGATTGTATTCATTCAAAAGTAAAAAGCTATCTATGTTTCAGTTTGTAATTGTTGGTGTGTATGGAAGTACAGTGGAGACAGATATTGCAATAGACAGTCTGTGCATCACAACCTGTGATGGTAAGAACTCTACCTTAAGCATCTTAATATGAAGATGCATCTTGGTACTCTGTGATTAACATGTGACTTTTAAGGACCTTGAAATTTAAAGTGCATTGCTGGTTTGTTTTAGCTCTAACATCGACAACAACAAAGCCAACGACACCTGTTTCGTCTCCAAAACCTCCAACCCCACAGCCATCCACACCAAAACCAACAACCACAAAACCCACTACACCTCAGCCGTCGACCCCACAGACATCCACGCCTAAACCTACAACTACAAAACCAACTTCTCCTTCACCACCAACACCACCACCAGGTAATAAGGATTGGATTTTTATCTCTACAGTATACCCATCAGTACAATCCTGTTCTGACCACTTCTCCTGTCCATTAATAGTGAAGTGTCCTCCCGATGCTGAGTACATAGAGTGTGGTCCACCTTGCATTCCTAGCTGTCAAGAACCCTCTACCAACTGCACTGGCTCCTGTATCAGTGGCTGCTTCTGCAAACCTGGTTTTGTGTTTCGGGGAAAACGCTGTGTTCGCATTGAGACTTGTGGATGTCTGGATGAAGACAATAATTACTACGAGGTATATAACATACACAGTAGTTAATGTCAAATCTACATTTAGCAGAGAAGCAGCACTGTTCATTGTGTAAGTGGGACTTTTTTTTTGCAGCCGGGAGAGATTGTCTTTGGGAATGGCTGCTCCCAACTGTGTCGCTGTGCAGGCAATTATACATTGAACTGTGTGGACAACAGTTGTGACCCCACAGAAGAATGTCGGGAAGTGGGAGGAATCCATGGCTGCTACCCTAAAGGTGCTGTGTAAAACTTGCCATGATGTGACTGACATATAAGCTTTGTTGGATGTAATAATGATGAAAGATCAGCAAAAGCTACTTCATGAAGTTTAGTTCTTTTTTCAGTCGTTTGTAATTTGGATTTTTAACCCTTGCTTATCTTTTCTATATACAGACACCTCGACTTGTATCGCCTCAGGTGACCCACACTACACCACCTTTGATAAGAAATACTATGACTTCATGGGCAACTGCACTTACTTAATGTCGGAGCCATGTAACAGCACAGACGTACCTTACTTCGCTGTCTATGTCGATAATGAGAATCGCTACAACATTCCCACGATCAGTTATGTGAGTGCTGTCCATGTCCATGTCCTGGGAGTGAAGGTGTCCATCCTGAAACGAGGAGATGTGCAGGTGAGGAAGCAGAGAAAGGATCACTGTAGAAAATAAAGGAAGTCAAATTCTGCATTTTGCAGTAATGTTCTAAGAAAGTCATTTATGACAGTCTTCTCTAACCGTTCTCAGGTGAACGGAACCAAAGTAAACATACCACTGAGCCCTGTTGCTGGAGTGGACATTTTCAAACAGGGGACACTCTACACAGTGTCCATGAACTTTGGTGTGACAGTTCGCTACGATGGAAACCACTACGTGGACATCAAAGTTATCAAAGAGTGAGTGTTGTGTTACACTGATATTGATTAATGTCCTCTTAATACAGTCTACAGCTGGCATGCCCACATGTTTCCCTGACGGAAATCCACTCGCGACCAAAACTAGCTTTTTCTTTCTGCAAATATTTTAAATTAATTAATTCAACAACTTTTTCTCTGCAAAAGAAATATCGCATTTGAAGAGTGTCATTTTTTTTTTTTTTTTTACTGACAATGGGAATATAGATCAGACCTGAATTTAAATTGAAGGGTACGTTATTGCTGTAATTCTAATATATTGTGCTTTTGTTTGTGCAGCTATAAGGACAAGCTTTGTGGCCTGTGTGGAGACTACAATGGCAAAATTAATGATGACTTCCGCACCCCCACTGGTGAACTGGTCAACAGTCCAACTGAGTTTGGCAACAGCTGGAACACAGACCCAGAGTGAGCCATTGGTTTTGTATTGTGTATATGTCTATATACAGAGGGATTGGATATTCTTTACTACCTCCATTGTCTGTATAATGAAAGATCAGTAAAACTTATTTTCTTTTACATTTCAGCTGCAACAAAACCCCAGTTGACCCAAACCCAAGCTGCACAGACACAGAAAAGGACCTTTATGAGAGTCCCGCTTATTGCGGAATCATATTGGACAGCAAAGGCCCGTTTGCCGTTTGTCATCCAAAAGTCAATCCTAACGTAGGTTACTTAGACCAGACCATTTACAGCTGAGCAGAAGACTGTTTTATTCACATAAGTTTAAGTCATATCGTTTTAATTGTGTGTTTTTGTGTAGAGCTTCTTCCAAAACTGTGTGTTTGACCTGTGCGCGTTGGGTGGCCCTCACTCCGCATTGTGTGAAGCGATTGAAGCTTATGTAAACGAGTGTCAGGACCGTGGTGTCAACATCGGACCATGGAGGAACAGTACCTTCTGCCGTGAGTGTTAAAGAAGTCTGAAATTCACTCTCGGTGCACTTTGGTCACTTTTGTTTACTGGTTTTTGAACTACTTTTTTATATTGTTATTTAATTAGAAGTGTACGCATGTAGCATATCCTGTAACATGATTTTTAAAACCAGTTGGAATACCGGAATAACATTTTGTGTTTTTCTTTAGCTCTTATATGCCCACCCAACAGCCACTACAAACCCTGCGTGTCTCCATGCCAGCCCTCCTGTAACCCTCCTCCACCCAGCCAGTGTACTGGACCCTGTTCTGAGGGGTGTGAGTGTGACTCTGGATATGTACTCAGTGGTGACAAGTGTGTGAAGGAAGGCACATGCGGCTGCATGTATAGTGGACAATATTACCAGGTGAGCGAGTCAGTATTTCATTGCCAAGCCAGCTAATGAGTTCACTGTATGAGTTCTCTGAACTATTGTGCCTTCTGTCCCTGTATGTTAGCCAGGAGACACGTTCTACACTAAGGACTGTGAGCTGCTGTGCAAATGTGATTCTCCATTCGTCACCTGCCGTGCCGCTGAATGCCCTCCCATGCAGCAGTGTGGTGTGCAGGGAGGGGAAATAGGATGCTACCCAGTTGGTTAGTACTTTTTTACAGCATTTATTTAAAATCATTTTTTTGTCTGTATCCTAGGACATTGATGATCTTTTGTGTAAATGACTTTCCTTTAAGAGCATGTGTGAAGCCATCTATGTTCTATTCCCATCTAGACTCACAGGACTGCATTATATCTGGTGATCCCCATTACAACACCTTTGATGGTAAATTCTACACCTTCATGGGCACCTGCACTTACACCCTGGCCCGCAGCTGCAGAAACAACACTGGTGAGTTGTTTTATTCCATCTGAAATGCAGACTTTGTAAACATTACACAAACATTGCAAACAAACTGCATGTGTACACATTTATGTCCATTAAAGTCAGTTAGACCTTTGCAGTTTATTCAAAATCATCCATAAAATCATAGAAAACGTTTTTTCTTTCTTGTATTCTATTTCTTGTATAGTTGTAAAGGTCAGGGGTTAGTGTACTAATTGTGTGTTTTACAGGTCCCTGGTTCTCTGTGGAGGGAAAAAATGAAGAGAGAGGGATCACTGGTGTATCCTATCTCAAGAAGTTGTATGTGACTGTCAGCGGTATCACTGTAACAATGATGAAGAGCAGAACCACTCTGGTCAGTCTTAAAATAGCTTCTTTTTTGCTGTTGTCTTTTTTAATTCCTGCAATGTTAAAAAATTGTTTAAAACAGGACATTATTAACCCCCTCACCTTGTTCTTTTATAATGCGTTTTGCATTAAGATCCCTTAAATCCTCTCTTTTCTCTCTCTGTTTCTCTCCAAATCTTTCACGCCACTGCAGGTGAACGGTCGTAAAGTAGCTCTACCCCACTCTCCCTCTCCTCTAATCACTTTAACATCAGCTGGGCAGTATGTTATCCTCAGCACTCCTTTTGGTCTGGAGGTGAGCTGGGATGGCAACCACTACGCTAAGATCACTGTGCCAAGGTACTGCTTCACCAATGAGATTTCGAGTCTTGAATAAAAACAGAGTTTAGTTTTAAGTTTAAAAACCCTAAATGATTAAAAATATATGAGATATTGCAAAAATATTGAAAAAGGCAAATAATATTTATTTCCCTAGATTATAAAATTGGGAAAAAACTACATCATTTATTTATGGTATACTAAGCTCTTCATTTTTGAAAAGAGAGACGGGACAAATCAAATTGTAGTAGAACAATGTCCCAGTTATTGATAATTTTCTTGGTTTCATAATATTCTCTCTCTCTCTCTCTCTCTCTCTCTCTCTCTCTCTCTCTCTGTCTCTGTCTCTTTCTCAGTACTTACTATGATCAGATGTGTGGTTTGTGTGGAGACTACAATGGAAACCCCAACAACGATTTTACTAAGCCAGACGGTTCCCTGGCTGGCAGCTCAGATCAGTTCGGCAACAGCTGGCAAACTGATAAAGATGAAGATGAAACGTTAGTCCATCATGTTTCAGTTTTTGGGTTTGATTTCTCTGTCAGAACTTTTGCTTATTCGGAGCAAAAATGTTTTAAATGACAAACACAATGTACAATTGATCTTTACTGGACAACTTGAGCACTAGAATATAAAAGGCATTCATAATGTGTTTGTAGGTGCAAGCCTGATGTCACACCTGACCCACCGTGTGACCCAAGTTTTGAGGCTGAAGTGTCTAAACCAGAGAAATGTGGAAAAATCACTGACACTGCAGGACCATTCAGGTGAGCTAAAATCACACCAGTAGATTTCAAAAGAATTACGAATCAGTCAAGTAAAATGGCTGGAGACATACCACGAGGCATTCCCTATTGATCTGCTGTTATCCCAAGCAATCAGCTTTAGTTAAGATAATCTATAAACAACAGGGTGCAAGTGTGTACATTAAAAAGAACACAATTACAAAATAACATAGATAAAACCAGAATAGGTCATCAAGCCATGAGATTTATAAAGCAAACAAGAACACACAACAATAAAACCACATCATATGTGTTTAAATGTATAATGCTAATGAGATAGAAATGGGTAATATAAATATAGACAGAAATAAATAACCCAATCAATGCAATGCTGGTCAGGGACAAGCTACTGAGACAAAACATGGGACATGATATTGCTAACTGGAATTGTACATGATATTGAGACTTCTGTTCTAATATTATGCTTTCTTGTTTGTTCTGTATCTCTCACTCTCTCTCTCATTCCTATTCTTTTTATTCCCTTTACAAACATAGGGATTGTATAAAGGTGGTGGACCCTCTGCCATTCTTCCAGAGCTGTGTGTTTGATATGTGCCGCTATGATGGACTGCTGCAGACTCTGTGTGACCAGCTACAGGCTTATACTGATGCCTGTCTCGGTGCAGGAGCTCCAGTGCATCAGTGGAGGCAGCCAGACTTCTGCCGTGAGTCTCACCATACAGTAGTTTTCAGAAATACAATTACACACATATATACTAAAGACAAGAAAAACAAATATGTTACAGTTTTCAATGTTTTCCTTTCTTTTGCCATAATTTTTTCTCTTTTTTTCACAGCTCTGGTTTGTCCGCCTAACAGCCACTACTCTATGTGTGTGAGTTCATGTCCAGAGACATGTGTGGGTGTGATCGGCCCACCTGGCTGTGGAGAGAAGTGTGTTGAAGGCTGCAAGTGTGATCCTGGCTTTGTCCTGAGCGACAACAAGTGTGTCCCTCTAAAAGACTGTGGCTGTGTGGATCCTGAAGGCTCATACCACCCTGTGAGTTTCACATAAGACTCACACACACACACACACAGAGAGAGAGAGAGAGAGAGAGAGAGAGAGAGAGAGTAGAAATTACACATGAGTCGAATAAAGATAAATTGAACTGTGTTATGTAATCATAATATTTCAAACGGTACTCCAGCTGGCTACTTGACTCACTAGTGTCTTTGTACATGCTCTAGGTGAATGAGAGCTGGTATCTGGAAGGCTGTGAACACAAATGTGTGTGTCTAAGTGGAAGAACCATTCTATGCTACAATACCAGTTGTTTACCTACAGAGACCTGTCAACTGCTGGATGGAGAGTACATCTGTAAACCTAATGGTAAAAGAAATTACTACAGCACATTCGTTGATGTTTTACTAATACTAATATTAAGCCAACTGCAGTACAAATATTATGTAACCTCTATGATGTTTTTCCTTCTGACATTTTGCATGTATAGATGGACAAACAACAAAACCTCCAACCCCACAGCCATCCACACCAAAACCAACAACCACAAAACCCACTACACCTCAGCCGTCGACCCCACAGACATCCACGCCTAAACCTACAACTACAAAACCAACTTCTCCTTCACCACCAACACCACCACCAGGTAATAAGGATTGGATTTTTCTCTCTACAGTATACCCATCAGTACAATCCTGTTCTGACCACTTCTCCTGTCCATTAATAGTGAAGTGTCCTCCCGATGCTGAGTACATAGAGTGTGGTCCACCTTGCATTCCTAGCTGTCAAGAACCCTCTACCAACTGCACTGGCTCCTGTATCAGTGGCTGCTTCTGCAAACCTGGTTTTGTGTTTCGGGGAAAACGCTGTGTTCGCATTGAGACTTGTGGATGTCTGGATGAAGACAATAATTACTACGAGGTATATAACATACACAGTAGTTAATGTCAAATCTACATTTAGCAGAGAAGCAGCACTGTTCATTGTGTAAGTGGGACTTTTTTTTTGCAGCCGGGAGAGATTGTCTTTGGGAATGGCTGCTCCCAACTGTGTCGCTGTGCAGGCAATTATACATTGAACTGTGTGGACAACAGTTGTGACCCCACAGAAGAATGTCGGGAAGTGGGAGGAATCCATGGCTGCTACCCTAAAGGTGCTGTGTAAAACTTGCCATGATGTGACTGACATATAAGCTTTGTTGGATGTAATAATGATGAAAGATCAGCAAAAGCTACTTCATGAAGTTTAGTTCTTTTTTCAGTCGTTTGTAATTTGGATTTTTAACCCTTGCTTATCTTTTCTATATACAGACACCTCGACTTGTATCGCCTCAGGTGACCCACACTACACCACCTTTGATAAGAAATACTATGACTTCATGGGCAACTGCACTTACTTAATGTCGGAGCCATGTAACAGCACAGACGTACCTTACTTCGCTGTCTATGTCGATAATGAGAATCGCTACAACATTCCCACGATCAGTTATGTGAGTGCTGTCCATGTCCATGTCCTGGGAGTGAAGGTGTCCATCCTGAAACGAGGAGATGTGCAGGTGAGGAAGCAGAGAAAGGATCACTGTAGAAAATAAAGGAAGTCAAATTCTGCATTTTGCAGTAATGTTCTAAGAAAGTCATTTATGACAGTCTTCTCTAACCGTTCTCAGGTGAACGGAACCAAAGTAAACATACCACTGAGCCCTGTTGCTGGAGTGGACATTTTCAAACAGGGGACACTCTACACAGTGTCCATGAACTTTGGTGTGACAGTTCGCTACGATGGAAACCACTACGTGGACATCAAAGTTATCAAAGAGTGAGTGTTGTGTTACACTGATATTGATTAATGTCCTCTTAATACAGTCTACAGCTGGCATGCCCACATGTTTCCCTGACGGAAATCCACTCGCGACCAAAACTAGCTTTTTCTTTCTGCAAATATTTTAAATGAATTAATTCAACAACTTTTTCTCTGCAAAAGAAATATCGCATTTGAAGAGTGTCATTTTTTTTTTTTTTTTTACTGACAATGGGAATATAGATCAGACCTGAATTTAAATTGAAGGGTACGTTATTGCTGTAATTCTAATATATTGTGCTTTTGTTTGTGCAGCTATAAGGACAAGCTTTGTGGCCTGTGTGGAGACTACAATGGCAAAATTAATGATGACTTCCGGACCCCCACTGGTGAACTGGTCAACAGTCCAACTGAGTTTGGCAACAGCTGGAACACAGACCCAGAGTGAGCCATTGGTTTTGTATTGTGTATATGTCTATATACAGAGGGATTGGATATTCTTTACTACCTCCATTGTCTGTATAATGAAAGATCAGTAAAACTTATTTTCTTTTACATTTCAGCTGCAACAAAACCCCAGTTGACCCAAACCCAAGCTGCACAGACACAGAAAAGGACCTTTATGAGAGTCCCGCTTATTGCGGAATCATATTGGACAGCAAAGGCCCGTTTGCCGTTTGTCATCCAAAAGTCAATCCTAACGTAGGTTACTTAGACCAGACCATTTACAGCTGAGCAGAAGACTGTTTTATTCACATAAGTTTAAGTCATATCGTTTTAATTGTGTGTTTTTGTGTAGAGCTTCTTCCAAAACTGTGTGTTTGACCTGTGCGCGTTGGGTGGCCCTCACTCCGCATTGTGTGAAGCGATTGAAGCTTATGTAAACGAGTGTCAGGACCGTGGTGTCAACATCGGACCATGGAGGAACAGTACCTTCTGCCGTGAGTGTTAAAGAAGTCTGAAATTCACTCTCGGTGCACTTTGGTCACTTTTGTTTACTGGTTTTTGAACTACTTTTTTATATTGTTATTTAATTAGAAGTGTACGCATGTAGCATATCCTGTAACATGATTTTTAAAACCAGTTGGAATACCGGAATAACATTTTGTGTTTTTCTTTAGCTCTTATATGCCCACCCAACAGCCACTACAAACCCTGCGTGTCTCCATGCCAGCCCTCCTGTAACCCTCCTCCACCCAGCCAGTGTACTGGACCCTGTTCTGAGGGGTGTGAGTGTGACTCTGGATATGTACTCAGTGGTGACAAGTGTGTGAAGGAAGGCACATGCGGCTGCATGTATAGTGGACAATATTACCAGGTGAGCGAGTCAGTATTTCATTGCCAAGCCAGCTAATGAGTTCACTGTATGAGTTCTCTGAACTATTGTGCCTTCTGTCCCTGTATGTTAGCCAGGAGACACGTTCTACACTAAGGACTGTGAGCTGCTGTGCAAATGTGATTCTCCATTCGTCACCTGCCGTGCCGCTGAATGCCCTCCCATGCAGCAGTGTGGTGTGCAGGGAGGGGAAATAGGATGCTACCCAGTTGGTTAGTACTTTTTTACAGCATTTATTTAAAATCATTTTTTTGTCTGTATCCTAGGACATTGATGATCTTTTGTGTAAATGACTTTCCTTTAAGAGCATGTGTGAAGCCATCTATGTTCTATTCCCATCTAGACTCACAGGACTGCATTATATCTGGTGATCCCCATTACAACACCTTTGATGGTAAATTCTACACCTTCATGGGCACCTGCACTTACACCCTGGCCCGCAGCTGCAGAAACAACACTGGTGAGTTGTTTTATTCCATCTGAAATGCAGACTTTGTAAACATTACACAAACATTGCAAACAAACTGCATGTGTACACATTTATGTCCATTAAAGTCAGTTAGACCTTTGCAGTTTATTCAAAATCATCCATAAAATCATAGAAAACGTTTTTTCTTTCTTGTATTCTATTTCTTGTATAGTTGTAAAGGTCAGGGGTTAGTGTACTAATTGTGTGTTTTACAGGTCCCTGGTTCTCTGTGGAGGGAAAAAATGAAGAGAGAGGGATCACTGGTGTATCCTATCTCAAGAAGTTGTATGTGACTGTCAGCGGTATCACTGTAACAATGATGAAGAGCAGAACCACTCTGGTCAGTCTTAAAATAGCTTCTTTTTTGCTGTTGTCTTTTTTAATTCCTGCAATGTTAAAAAATTGTTTAAAACAGGACATTATTAACCCCCTCACCTTGTTCTTTTATAATGCGTTTTGCATTAAGATCCCTTAAATCCTCTCTTTTCTCTCTCTGTTTCTCTCCAAATCTTTCACGCCACTGCAGGTGAACGGTCGTAAAGTAGCTCTACCCCACTCTCCCTCTCCTCTAATCACTTTAACATCAGCTGGGCAGTATGTTATCCTCAGCACTCCTTTTGGTCTGGAGGTGAGCTGGGATGGCAACCACTACGCTAAGATCACTGTGCCCAGGTACTGCTTCACCAATGAGATTTCGAGTCTTGAATAAAAACAGAGTTTAGTTTTAAGTTTAAAAACCCTAAATGATTAAAAATATATGAGATATTGCAAAAATATTGAAAAAGGCAAATAATATTTATTTCCCTAGATTATAAAATTGGGAAAAAACTACATCATTTATTTATGGTATACTAAGCTCTTCATTTTTGAAAAGAGAGACGGGACAAATCAAATTGTAGTAGAACAATGTCCCAGTTATTGATAATTTTCTTGGTTTCATAATATTCTCTCTCTCTCTCTCTCTCTCTCTCTCTCTCTCTCTCTCTCTCTCTTTCTCAGTACTTACTATGATCAGATGTGTGGTTTGTGTGGAGACTACAATGGAAACCCCAACAACGATTTTACTAAGCCAGACGGTTCCCTGGCTGGCAGCTCAGATCAGTTCGGCAACAGCTGGCAAACTGATAAAGATGAAGATGAAACGTTAGTCCATCATGTTTCAGTTTTTGGGTTTGATTTCTCTGTCAGAACTTTTGCTTATTCGGAGCAAAAATGTTTTAAATGACAAACACAATGTACAATTGATCTTTACTGGACAACTTGAGCACTAGAATATAAAAGGCATTCATAATGTGTTTGTAGGTGCAAGCCTGATGTCACACCTGACCCACCGTGTGATCCAAGTTTTGAGGCTGAAGTGTCTAAACCAGAGAAATGTGGAAAAATCACTGACACTGCAGGACCATTCAGGTGAGCTAAAATCACACCAGTAGATTTCAAAAGAATTACGAATCAGTCAAGTAAAATGGCTGGAGACATACCACGAGGCATTCCCTATTGATCTGCTGTTATCCCAAGCAATCAGCTTTAGTTAAGATAATCTATAAACAACAGGGTGCAAGTGTGTACATTAAAAAGAACACAATTACAAAATAACATAGATAAAACCAGAATAGGTCATCAAGCCATGAGATTTATAAAGCAAACAAGAACACACAACAATAAAACCACATCATATGTGTTTAAATGTATAATGCTAATGAGATAGAAATGGGTAATATAAATATAGACAGAAATAAATAACCCAATCAATGCAATGCTGGTCAGGGACAAGCTACTGAGACAAAACATGGGACATGATATTGCTAACTGGAATTGTACATGATATTGAGACTTCTGTTCTAATATTATGTTTTCTTGTTTGTTCTGTATCTCTCACTCTCTCTCATTCCTATTCTTTCTATTCCCTTTACAAACATAGGGATTGTATAAAGGTGGTGGACCCTCTGCCATTCTTCCAGAGCTGTGTGTTTGATATGTGCCGCTATGATGGGCTGCTGCAGACTCTGTGTGACCAGCTACAGGCTTATACTGATGCCTGTCTCGGTGCAGGAGCTCCAGTGCATCAGTGGAGGCAGCCAGACTTCTGCCGTGAGTCTCACCATACAGTAGTTTTCAGAAATACAATTACACACATATATACTAAAGACAAGAAAAACAAATATGTTACAGTTTTCAATGTTTTCCTTTCTTTTGCCATAATTTTTCCTCTTTTTTTCACAGCTCTGGTTTGTCCGCCTAACAGCCACTACTCTATGTGTGTGAGTTCATGTCCAGAGACATGTGTGGGTGTGAGCGGCCCACCTGGCTGTGGAGAGAAGTGTGTTGAAGGATGCAAGTGTGATCCTGGCTTTGTCCTGAGTGACAACAAGTGTGTCCCTCTAAAAGACTGTGGCTGTGTGGATCCTGAAGGCTCCTACCACCCTGTGAGTTTCACATAAGCCTCACACACACACACACACACACACACAGAGAGAGAGAGAGAGAGAGTAGAAATTACACATGAGGTGAATAAAGATAAATTGAACTGTGTTATGTAATCATAATATTTCAAACGGTACTCCAGCTGGCTACTTGACTCACTAGTGCCTTTGTACATGCTCTAGGTGAATGAGAGCTGGTATCTGGAAGGCTGTGAACACAAATGTGTGTGTCTAAGTGGAAGAACCATTCTATGCTACAATACCAGTTGTTTACCTACAGAGACCTGTCAACTGCTGGATGGAGAGTACATCTGTAAACCTAATGGTAAAAGAAATTACTACAGCACATTCGTTGATGTTTTACTAATACTAATATTAAGCCAACTGCAGTACAAATATTATGTAACCTCTATGATGTTTTTCCTTCTGACATTTTGCATGTATAGATGGACAAACAACAAAACCTCCAACCCCACAGCCATCCACACCAAAACCAACAACCACAAAACCCACTACACCTCAGCCGTCGACCCCACAGACATCCACGCCTAAACCTACAACTACAAAACCAACTTCTCCTTCACCACCAACACCACCACCAGGTAATAAGGATTGGATTTTTATCTCTACAGTATACCCATCAGTACAATCCTGTTCTAACCACTTCTCCCGTCCATTAATAGTGAAGTGTCCTCCTGATGCTGAGTACATAGAGTGTGGTCCACCTTGCATTCCTAGCTGTCAAGAACCCTCTACCAACTGCACTGGCTCCTGTATCAGTGGCTGCTTCTGCAAACCTGGTTTTGTGTTTCGGGGAAAACGCTGTGTTCGCATTGAGACTTGTGGATGTCTGGATGAAGACAATAATTACTACGAGGTATATAACATACACAGTAGTTAATGTCAAATCTACATTTAGCAGAGAAGCAGCACTGTTCATTGTGTAAGTGGGACTTTTTTTTTGCAGCCGGGAGAGATTGTCTTTGGGAATGGCTGCTCCCAACTGTGTCGCTGTGCAGGCAATTATACATTGAACTGTGTGGACAACAGTTGTGACCCCACAGAAGAATGTCGGGAAGTGGGAGGAATCCATGGCTGCTACCCTAAAGGTGCTGTGTAAAACTTGCCATGATGTGACTGACATATAAGCTTTGTTGGATGTAATAATGATGAAAGATCAGCAAAAGCTACTTCATGAAGTTTAGTTCTTTTTTCAGTCGTTTGTAATTTGGATTTTTAACCCTTGCTTATCTTTTCTATATACAGACACCTCGACTTGTATCGCCTCAGGTGACCCACACTACACCACCTTTGATAAGAAATACTATGACTTCATGGGCAACTGCACTTACTTAATGTCGGAGCCATGTAACAGCACAGACGTACCTTACTTCGCTGTCTATGTCGATAATGAGAATCGCTACAACATTCCCACGATCAGTTATGTGAGTGCTGTCCATGTCCATGTCCTGGGAGTGAAGGTGTCCATCCTGAAACGAGGAGATGTGCAGGTGAGGAAGCAGAGAAAGGATCACTGTAGAAAATAAAGGAAGTCAAATTCTGCATTTTGCAGTAATGTTCTAAGAAAGTCATTTATGACAGTCTTCTCTAACCGTTCTCAGGTGAACGGAACCAAAGTAAACATACCACTGAGCCCTGTTGCTGGAGTGGACATTTTCAAACAGGGGACACTCTACACAGTGTCCATGAACTTTGGTGTGACAGTTCGCTATGATGGAAACCACTACGTGGACATCAAAGTTATCAAAGAGTGAGTGTTGTGTTACACTGATATTGATTAATGTCCTCTTAATACAGTCTACAGCTGGCATGCCCACATGTTTCCCTGACGGAAATCCACTCGCGACCAAAACTAGCTTTTTCTTTCTGCAAATATTTTAAATTAATTAATTCAACAACTTTTTCTCTGCAAAAGAAATATCGCATTTGAAGAGTGTCATTTTTTTTTTTTTTTTTACTGACAATGGGAATATAGATCAGACCTGAATTTAAATTGAAGGGTACGTTATTGCTGTAATTCTAATATATTGTGCTTTTGTTTGTGCAGCTATAAGGACAAGCTTTGTGGCCTGTGTGGAGACTACAATGGCAAAATTAATGATGACTTCCGCACCCCCACTGGTGAACTGGTCAACAGTCCAACTGAGTTTGGCAACAGCTGGAACACAGACCCAGAGTGAGCCATTGGTTTTGTATTGTGTATATGTCTATATACAGAGGGATTGGATATTCTTTACTACCTCCATTGTCTGTATAATGAAAGATCAGTAAAACTTATTTTCTTTTACATTTCAGCTGCAACAAAACCCCAGTTGACCCAAACCCAAGCTGCACAGACACAGAAAAGGACCTTTATGAGAGTCCCGCTTATTGCGGAATCATATTGGACAGCAAAGGCCCGTTTGCCGTTTGTCATCCAAAAGTCAATCCTAACGTAGGTTACTTAGACCAGACCATTTACAGCTGAGCAGAAGACTGTTTTATTCACATAAGTTTAAGTCATATCGTTTTAATTGTGTGTTTTTGTGTAGAGCTTCTTCCAAAACTGTGTGTTTGACCTGTGCGCGTTGGGTGGCCCTCACTCCGCATTGTGTGAAGCGATTGAAGCTTATGTAAACGAGTGTCAGGACCGTGGTGTCAACATCGGACCATGGAGGAACAGTACCTTCTGCCGTGAGTGTTAAAGAAGTCTGAAATTCACTCTCGGTGCACTTTGGTCACTTTTGTTTACTGGTTTTTGAACTACTTTTTTATATTGTTATTTAATTAGAAGTGTACGCATGTAGCATATCCTGTAACATGATTTTTAAAACCAGTTGGAATACCGGAATAACATTTTGTGTTTTTCTTTAGCTCTTATATGCCCACCCAACAGCCACTACAAACCCTGCGTGTCTCCATGCCAGCCCTCCTGTAACCCTCCTCCACCCAGCCAGTGTACTGGACCCTGTTCTGAGGGGTGTGAGTGTGACTCTGGATATGTACTCAGTGGTGACAAGTGTGTGAAGGAAGGCACATGCGGCTGCATGTATAGTGGACAATATTACCAGGTGAGCGAGTCAGTATTTCATTGCCAAGCCAGCTAATGAGTTCACTGTATGAGTTCTCTGAACTATTGTGCCTTCTGTCCCTGTATGTTAGCCAGGAGACACGTTCTACACTAAGGACTGTGAGCTGCTGTGCAAATGTGATTCTCCATTCGTCACCTGCCGTGCCGCTGAATGCCCTCCCATGCAGCAGTGTGGTGTGCAGGGAGGGGAAATAGGATGCTACCCAGTTGGTTAGTACTTTTTTACAGCATTTATTTAAAATCATTTTTTTGTCTGTATCCTAGGACATTGATGATCTTTTGTGTAAATGACTTTCCTTTAAGAGCATGTGTGAAACCATCTATGTTCTATTCCCATCTAGACTCACAGGACTGCATTATATCTGGTGATCCCCATTACAACACCTTTGATGGTAAATTCTACACCTTCATGGGCACCTGCACTTACACCCTGGCCCGCAGCTGCAGAAACAACACTGGTGAGTTGTTTTATTCCATCTGAAATGCAGACTTTGTAAACATTACACAAACATTGCAAACAAACTGCATGTGTACACATTTATGTCCATTAAAGTCAGTTAGACCTTTGCAGTTTATTCAAAATCATCCATAAAATCATAGAAAACGTTTTTTCTTTCTTGTATTCTATTTCTTGTATAGTTGTAAAGGTCAGGGGTTAGTGTACTAATTGTGTGTTTTACAGGTCCCTGGTTCTCTGTGGAGGGAAAAAATGAAGAGAGAGGGATCACTGGTGTATCCTATCTCAAGAAGTTGTATGTGACTGTCAGCGGTATCACTGTAACAATGATGAAGAGCAGAACCACTCTGGTCAGTCTTAAAATAGCTTCTTTTTTGCTGTTGTCTTTTTTAATTCATGCAATGTTAAAAAATTGTTTAAAACAGGACATTATTAACCCCCTCACCTTGTTCTTTTATAATGCGTTTTGCATTAAGATCCCTTAAATCCTCTCTTTTCTCTCTCTGTTTCTCTCCAAATCTTTCACGCCACTGCAGGTGAACGGTCGTAAAGTAGCTCTACCCCACTCTCCCTCTCCTCTAATCACTTTAACATCAGCTGGGCAGTATGTTATCCTCAGCACTCCTTTTGGTCTGGAGGTGAGCTGGGATGGCAACCACTACGCTAAGATCACTGTGCCAAGGTACTGCTTCACCAATGAGATTTCGAGTCTTGAATAAAAACAGAGTTTAGTTTTAAGTTTAAAAACCCTAAATGATTAAAAATATATGAGATATTGCAAAAATATTGAAAAAGGCAAATAATATTTATTTCCCTAGATTATAAAATTGGGAAAAAACTACATCATTTATTTATGGTATACTAAGCTCTTCATTTTTGAAAAGAGAGACGGGACAAATCAAATTGTAGTAGAACAATGTCCCAGTTATTGATAATTTTCTTTGTTTCATAATATTCTCTCTCTCTCTCTCTCTCTCTCTCTCTCTCTCTCTCTCTCTCTCTCTCTCTCTCTCTCTCTTTCTCAGTACTTACTATGATCAGATGTGTGGTTTGTGTGGAGACTACAATGGAAACCCCAACAACGATTTTACTAAGCCAGACGGTTCCCTGGCTGGCAGCTCAGATCAGTTCGGCAACAGCTGGCAAACTGATAAAGATGAAGATGAAACGTTAGTCCATCATGTTTCAGTTTTTGGGTTTGATTTCTCTGTCAGAACTTTTGCTTATTCGGAGCAAAAATGTTTTAAATGACAAACACAATGTACAATTGATCTTTACTGGACAACTTGAGCACTAGAATATAAAAGGCATTCATAATGTGTTTGTAGGTGCAAGCCTGATGTCACACCTGACCCACCGTGTGATCCAAGTTTTGAGGCTGAAGTGTCTAAACCAGAGAAATGTGGAAAAATCACTGACACTGCAGGACCATTCAGGTGAGCTAAAATCACACCAGTAGATTTCAAAAGATTTACGAATCAGTCAAGTAAAATGGCTGGAGACATACCACGAGGCATTCCCTATTGATCTGCTGTTATCCCAAGCAGCTCAGCTTTAGTTAATATAATCTATAAACAACAGGGTGCAAGTGTGTACATTAAAAAGAACACAATTACAAAATAACATAGATAAAACCAGAATAGGTCATCAAGCCATGAGATTTATAAAGCAAACAAGAACACACAACAATAAAACCACATCATATGTGTTTAAATGTATAATGCTAATGAGATAGAAATGGGTAATATAAATATAGACAGAAATAAATAACCCAATCAATGCAATGCTGGTCAGGGACAAGCTACTGAGACAAAACATGGGACATGATATTGCTAACTGGAATTGTACATGATATTGAGACTTCTGTTCTAATATTATGTTTTCTTGTTTGTTCTGTATCTCTCACTCTCTCTCTCATTCCTATTCTTTCTATTCCCTTTACAAACATAGGGATTGTATAAAGGTGGTGGACCCTCTGCCATTCTTCCAGAGCTGTGTGTTTGATATGTGCCGCTATGATGGGCTGCTGCAGACTCTGTGTGACCAGCTACAGGCTTATACTGATGCCTGTCTCGGTGCAGGAGCTCCAGTGCATCAGTGGAGGCAGCCAGACTTCTGCCGTGAGTCTCACCATACAGTAGTTTTCAGAAATACAATTACACACATATATACTAAAGACAAGAAAAACAAATATGTTACAGTTTTCAATGTTTTCCTTTCTTTTGCCATAATCTTTCCTCTTTTTTTCACAGCTCTGGTTTGTCCGCCTAACAGCCACTACTCTATGTGTGTGAGTTCATGTCCAGAGACATGTGTGGGTGTGAGCGGCCCACCTGGCTGTGGAGAGAAGTGTGTTGAAGGATGCAAGTGTGATCCTGGCTTTGTCCTGAGCGACAACAAGTGTGTCCCTCTAAAAGACTGTGGCTGTGTGGATCCTGAAGGCTCCTACCACCCTGTGAGTTTCACATAAGTCTCACACACACACACACACACACAGAGAGAGAGAGAGAGAGAGAGAGAGAGAGAGAGAGAGAGAGAGAGAGAGAGAGTAGAAATTACACATGAGGTGAATAAAGATAAATTGAACTGTGTTATGTAATCATAATATTTCAAACGGTACTCCAGCTGGCTACTTGACTCACTAGTGTCTTTGTACATGCTCTAGGTGAATGAGAGCTGGTATCTGGAAGGCTGTGAACACAAATGTGTGTGTCTAAGTGGAAGAACCATTCTATGCTACAATACCAGTTGTTTACCTACAGAGACCTGTCAACTGCTGGATGGAGAGTACATCTGTAAACCTAATGGTAAAAGAAATTACTACAGCACATTCGTTGATGTTTTACTAATACTAATATTAAGCCAACTGCAGTACAAATATTATGTAACCTCTATGATGTTTTTCCTTCTGACATTTTGCATGTATAGATGGACAAACAACAAAACCTCCAACCCCACAGCCATCCACACCAAAACCAACAACCACAAAACCCACTACACCTCAGCCGTCGACCCCACAGACATCCACGCCTAAACCTACAACTACAAAACCAACTTCTCCTTCACCACCAACACCACCACCAGGTAATAAGGATTGGATTTTTCTCTCTACAGTATACCCATCAGTACAATCCTGTTCTAACCACTTCTCCCGTCCATTAATAGTGAAGTGTCCTCCCGATGCTGAGTACATAGAGTGTGGTCCACCTTGCATTCCTAGCTGTCAAGAACCCTCTACCAACTGCACTGGCTCCTGTATCAGTGGCTGCTTCTGCAAACCTGGTTTTGTGTTTCGGGGAAAACGCTGTGTTCGCATTGAGACTTGTGGATGTCTGGATGAAGACAATAATTACTACGAGGTATATAACATACACAGTAGTTAATGTCAAATCTACATTTAGCAGAGAAGCAGCACTGTTCATTGTGTAAGTGGGACTTTTTTTTTGCAGCCGGGAGAGATTGTCTTTGGGAATGGCTGCTCCCAACTGTGTCGCTGTGCAGGCAATTATACATTGAACTGTGTGGACAACAGTTGTGACCCCACAGAAGAATGTCGGGAAGTGGGAGGAATCCATGGCTGCTACCCTAAAGGTGCTGTGTAAAACTTGCCATGATGTGACTGACATATAAGCTTTGTTGGATGTAATAATGATGAAAGATCAGCAAAAGCTACTTCATGAAGTTTAGTTCTTTTTTCAGTCGTTTGTAATTTGGATTTTTAACCCTTGCTTATCTTTTCTATATACAGACACCTCGACTTGTATCGCCTCAGGTGACCCACACTACACCACCTTTGATAAGAAATACTATGACTTCATGGGCAACTGCACTTACTTAATGTCGGAGCCATGTAACAGCACAGACGTACCTTACTTCGCTGTCTATGTCGATAATGAGAATCGCTACAACATTCCCACGATCAGTTATGTGAGTGCTGTCCATGTCCATGTCCTGGGAGTGAAGGTGTCCATCCTGAAACGAGGAGATGTGCAGGTGAGGAAGCAGAGAAAGGATCACTGTAGAAAATAAAGGAAGTCAAATTCTGCATTTTGCAGTAATGTTCTAAGAAAGTCATTTATGACAGTCTTCTCTAACCGTTCTCAGGTGAACGGAACCAAAGTAAACATACCACTGAGCCCTGTTGCTGGAGTGGACATTTTCAAACAGGGGACACTCTACACAGTGTCCATGAACTTTGGTGTGACAGTTCGCTACGATGGAAACCACTACGTGGACATCAAAGTTATCAAAGAGTGAGTGTTGTGTTACATTGATATTGATTAATGTCCTCTTAATACAGTCTACAGCTGGCATGCCCACATGTTTCCCTGACGGAAATCCACTCGCGACCAAAACTAGCTTTTTCTTTCTGCAAATATTTTAAATGAATTAATTCAACAACTTTTTCTCTGCAAAAGAAATATCGCATTTGAAGAGTGTCATTTTTTTATTTATTTTTTTTTTTTTTACTGACAATGGGAATATAGATCAGACCTGAATTTAAATTGAAGGGTACGTTATTGCTGTAATTCTAATATATTGTGCTTTTGTTTGTGCAGCTATAAGGACAAGCTTTGTGGCCTGTGTGGAGACTACAATGGCAAAATTAATGATGACTTCCGTACCCCCACTGGTGAACTGGTCAACAGTCCAACTGAGTTTGGCAACAGCTGGAACACAGACCCAGAGTGAGCCATTGGTTTTGTATTGTGTATATGTCTATATACAGAGGGATTGGATATTCTTTACTACCTCCATTGTCTGTATAATGAAAGATCAGTAAAACTTATTTTCTTTTACATTTCAGCTGCAACAAAACCCCAGTTGACCCAAACCCAAGCTGCACAGACACAGAAAAGGACCTTTATGAGAGTCCCGCTTATTGCGGAATCATATTGGACAGCAAAGGCCCGTTTGCCGTTTGTCATCCAAAAGTCAATCCTAACGTAGGTTACTTAGACCAGACCATTTACAGCTGAGCAGAAGACTGTTTTATTCACATAAGTTTAAGTCATATCGTTTTAATTGTGTGTTTTTGTGTAGAGCTTCTTCCAAAACTGTGTGTTTGACCTGTGCGCGTTGGGTGGCCCTCACTCCGCATTGTGTGAAGCGATTGAAGCTTATGTAAACGAGTGTCAGGACCGTGGTGTCAACATCGGACCATGGAGGAACAGTACCTTCTGCCGTGAGTGTTAAAGAAGTCTGAAATTCACTCTCGGTGCACTTTGGTCACTTTTGTTTACTGGTTTTTGAACTACTTTTTTATATTGTTATTTAATTAGAAGTGTACGCATGTAGCATATCCTGTAACATGATTTTTAAAACCAGTTGGAATACCGGAATAACATTTTGTGTTTTTCTTTAGCTCTTATATGCCCACCCAACAGCCACTACAAACCCTGCGTGTCTCCATGCCAGCCCTCCTGTAACCCTCCTCCACCCAGCCAGTGTACTGGACCCTGTTCTGAGGGGTGTGAGTGTGACTCTGGATATGTACTCAGTGGTGACAAGTGTGTGAAGGAAGGCACATGCGGCTGCATGTATAGTGGACAATATTACCAGGTGAGCGAGTCAGTATTTCATTGCCAAGCCAGCTAATGAGTTCACTGTATGAGTTCTCTGAACTATTGTGCCTTCTGTCCCTGTATGTTAGCCAGGAGACACGTTCTACACTAAGGACTGTGAGCTGCTGTGCAAATGTGATTCTCCATTCGTCACCTGCCGTGCCGCTGAATGCCCTCCCATGCAGCAGTGTGGTGTGCAGGGAGGGGAAATAGGATGCTACCCAGTTGGTTAGTACTTTTTTACAGCATTTATTTAAAATCATTTTTTTGTCTGTATCCTAGGACATTGATGATCTTTTGTGTAAATGACTTTCCTTTAAGAGCATGTGTGAAGCCATCTATGTTCTATTCCCATCTAGACTCACAGGACTGCATTATATCTGGTGATCCCCATTACAACACCTTTGATGGTAAATTCTACACCTTCATGGGCACCTGCACTTACACCCTGGCCCGCAGCTGCAGAAACAACACTGGTGAGTTGTTTTATTCCATCTGAAATGCAGACTTTGTAAACATTACACAAACATTGCAAACAAACTGCATGTGTACACATTTATGTCCATTAAAGTCAGTTAGACCTTTGCAGTTTATTCAAAATCATCCATAAAATCATAGAAAACGTTTTTTCTTTCTTGTATTCTATTTCTTGTATAGTTGTAAAGGTCAGGGGTTAGTGTACTAATTGTGTGTTTTACAGGTCCCTGGTTCTCTGTGGAGGGAAAAAATGAAGAGAGAGGGATCACTGGTGTATCCTATCTCAAGAAGTTGTATGTGACTGTCAGCGGTATCACTGTAACAATGATGAAGAGCAGAACCACTCTGGTCAGTCTTAAAATAGCTTCTTTTTTGCTGTTGTCTTTTTTAATTCATGCAATGTTAAAAAATTGTTTAAAACAGGACATTATTAACCCCCTCACCTTGTTCTTTTATAATGCGTTTTGCATTAAGATCCCTTAAATCCTCTCTTTTCTCTCTCTGTTTCTCTCCAAATCTTTCACGCCACTGCAGGTGAACGGTCGTAAAGTAGCTCTACCCCACTCTCCCTCTCCTCTAATCACTTTAACATCAGCTGGGCAGTATGTTATCCTCAGCACTCCTTTTGGTCTGGAGGTGAGCTGGGATGGCAACCACTACGCTAAGATCACTGTGCCCAGGTACTGCTTCACCAATGAGATTTTGAGTCTTGAATAAAAACAGAGTTTAGTTTTAAGTTTAAAAACCCTAAATGATTAAAAATATATGAGATATTGCAAAAATATTGAAAAAGGCAAATAATATTTATTTCCCTAGATTATAAAATTGGGAAAAAACTACATCATTTATTTATGGTATACTAAGCTCTTCATTTTTGAAAAGAGAGACGGGACAAATCAAATTGTAATAGAACAATGTCCCAGTTATTGATAATTTTCTTGGTTTCATAATATTCTCTCTCTCTCTCTCTCTCTCTCTCTCTCTCTCTCTTTCTCAGTACTTACTATGATCAGATGTGTGGTTTGTGTGGAGACTACAATGGAAACCCCAACAACGATTTTACTAAGCCAGACGGTTCCCTGGCTGGCAGCTCAGATCAGTTCGGCAACAGCTGGCAAACTGATAAAGATGAAGATGAAACGTTAGTCCATCATGTTTCAGTTTTTGGGTTTGATTTCTCTGTCAGAACTTTTGCTTATTCGGAGCAAAAATGTTTTAAATGACAAACACAATGTACAATTGATCTTTACTGGACAACTTGAACACTAGAATATAAAAGGCATTCATAATGTGTTTGTAGGTGCAAGCCTGATGTCACACCTGACCCACCGTGTGATCCAAGTTTTGAGGCTGAAGTGTCTAAACCAGAGAAATGTGGAAAAATCACTGACACTGCAGGACCATTCAGGTGAGCTAAAATCACACCAGTAGATTTCAAAAGATTTACGAATCAGTCAAGTAAAATGGCTGGAGACATACCACGAGGCATTCCCTATTGATCTGCTGTTATCCCAAGCAGCTCAGCTTTAGTTAAGATAATCTAGAAACAACAGGGTGCAAGTGTGTACATTAAAAAGAACACAATTACAAAATAACATAGATAAAACCAGAATAGGTCATCAAGCCATGAGATTTATAAAGCAAACAAGAACACACAACAATAAAACCACATCATATGTGTTTAAATGTATAATGCTAATGAGATAGAAATGGGTAATATAAATATAGACAGAAATAAATAACCCAATCAATGCAATGCTGGTCAGGGACAAGCTACTGAGACAAAACATGGGACATGATATTGCTAACTGGAATTGTACATGATATTGAGACTTCTGTTCTAATATTATGTTTTCTTGTTTGTTCTGTATCTCTCACTCTCTCTCTCATTCCTATTCTTTCTATTCCCTTTATAAACATAGGGATTGTATAAAGGTGGTGGACCCTCTGCCATTCTTCCAGAGCTGTGTGTTTGATATGTGCCGCTATGATGGGCTGCTGCAGACTCTGTGTGACCAGCTACAGGCTTATACTGATGCCTGTCTCGGTGCAGGCGCTCCAGTGCATCAGTGGAGGCAGCCAGACTTCTGCCGTGAGTCTCACCATACAGTAGTTTTCAGAAATACAATTACACACATATATACTAAAGACAAGAAAAACAAATATGTTACAGTTTTCAATGTTTTCCTTTCTTTTGCCATAATTTTTCCTCTTTTTTTTACAGCTCTGGTTTGTCCGCCTAACAGCCACTACTCTATGTGTGTGAGTTCATGTCCAGAGACATGTGTTGGTGTGATCGGCCCACCTGGCTGTGGAGAGAAGTGTGTTGAAGGATGCAAGTGTGATCCTGGCTTTGTCCTGAGCGACAACAAGTGTGTCCCTCTAAAAGACTGTGGCTGTGTGGATCCTGAAGGCTCCTACCACCCTGTGAGTTTCACATAAGACTCACACACACACACACAGAGAGAGAGAGAGAGAGAGAGAGAGAGAGAGAGAGAGAGAGAGAGAGAGAGTAGAAATTACACATGAGTCGAATAAAGATAAATTGAACTGTGTTATGTAATCATAATATTTCAAACGGTACTCCAGCTGGCTACTTGACTCACTAGTGTCTTTGTACATGCTCTAGGTGAATGAGAGCTGGTATCTGGAAGGCTGTGAACACAAATGTGTGTGTCTAAGTGGAAGAACCATTCTATGCTACAATACCAGTTGTTTACCTACAGAGACCTGTCAACTGCTGGATGGAGAGTACATCTGTAAACCTAATGGTAAAAGAAATTACTACAGCACATTCGTTGATGTTTTACTAATACTAATATTAAGCCAACTGCAGTACAAATATTATGTAACCTCTATGATGTTTTTCCTTCTGACATTTTGCATGTATAGATGGACAAACAACAAAACCTCCAACCCCACAGCCATCCACACCAAAACCAACAACCACAAAACCCACTACACCTCAGCCGTCGACCCCACAGACATCCACGCCTAAACCTACAACTACAAAACCAACTTCTCCTTCACCACCAACACCACCACCAGGTAATAAGGATTGGATTTTTCTCTCTACAGTATACCCATCAGTACAATCCTGTTCTAACCACTTCTCCCGTCCATTAATAGTGAAGTGTCCTCCCGATGCTGAGTACATAGAGTGTGGTCCACCTTGCATTCCTAGCTGTCAAGAACCCTCTACCAACTGCACTGGCTCCTGTATCAGTGGCTGCTTCTGCAAACCTGGTTTTGTGTTTCGGGGAAAACGCTGTGTTCGCATTGAGACTTGTGGATGTCTGGATGAAGACAATAATTACTACGAGGTATATAACATACACAGTAGTTAATGTCAAATCTACATTTAGCAGAGAAGCAGCACTGTTCATTGTGTAAGTGGGACTTTTTTTTTGCAGCCGGGAGAGATTGTCTTTGGGAATGGCTGCTCCCAACTGTGTCGCTGTGCAGGCAATTATACATTGAACTGTGTGGACAACAGTTGTGACCCCACAGAAGAATGTCGGGAAGTGGGAGGAATCCATGGCTGCTACCCTAAAGGTGCTGTGTAAAACTTGCCATGATGTGACTGACATATAAGCTTTGTTGGATGTAATAATGATGAAAGATCAGCAAAAGCTACTTCATGAAGTTTAGTTCTTTTTTCAGTCGTTTGTAATTTGGATTTTTAACCCTTGCTTATCTTTTCTATATACAGACACCTCGACTTGTATCGCCTCAGGTGACCCACACTACACCACCTTTGATAAGAAATACTATGACTTCATGGGCAACTGCACTTACTTAATGTCGGAGCCATGTAACAGCACAGACGTACCTTACTTCGCTGTCTATGTCGATAATGAGAATCGCTACAACATTCCCACGATCAGTTATGTGAGTGCTGTCCATGTCCATGTCCTGGGAGTGAAGGTGTCCATCCTGAAACGAGGAGATGTGCAGGTGAGGAAGCAGAGAAAGGATCACTGTAGAAAATAAAGGAAGTCAAATTCTGCATTTTGCAGTAATGTTCTAAGAAAGTCATTTATGACAGTCTTCTCTAACCGTTCTCAGGTGAACGGAACCAAAGTAAACATACCACTGAGCCCTGTTGCTGGAGTGGACATTTTCAAACAGGGGACACTCTACACAGTGTCCATGAACTTTGGTGTGACAGTTCGCTACGATGGAAACCACTACGTGGACATCAAAGTTATCAAAGAGTGAGTGTTGTGTTACATTGATATTGATTAATGTCCTCTTAATACAGTCTACAGCTGGCATGCCCACATGTTTCCCTGACGGAAATCCACTCGCGACCAAAACTAGCTTTTTCTTTCTGCAAATATTTTAAATGAATTAATTCAACAACTTTTTCTCTGCAAAAGAAATATCGCATTTGAAGAGTGTCATTTTTTTTTTTTTTTTTTTTTTACTGACAATGGGAATATAGATCAGACCTAAATTTAAATTGAAGGGTACGTTATTGCTGTAATTCTAATATATTGTGCTTTTGTTTGTGCAGCTATAAGGACAAGCTTTGTGGCCTGTGTGGAGACTACAATGGCAACATTAATGATGACTTCCGTACCCCCACTGGTGAACTGGTCAACAGTCCAACTGAGTTTGGCAACAGCTGGAACACAGACCCAGAGTGAGCCATTGGTTTTGTATTGTGTATATGTCTATATACAGAGGGATTGGATATTCTTTACTACCTCCATTGTCTGTATAATGAAAGATCAGTAAAACTTATTTTCTTTTACATTTCAGCTGCAACAAAACCCCAGTTGACCCAAACCCAAGCTGCACAGACACAGAAAAGGACCTTTATGAGAGTCCCGCTTATTGCGGAATCATATTGGACAGCAAAGGCCCGTTTGCCGTTTGTCATCCAAAAGTCAATCCTAACGTAGGTTACTTAGACCAGACCATTTACAGCTGAGCAGAAGACTGTTTTATTCACATAAGTTTAAGTCATATCGTTTTAATTGTGTGTTTTTGTGTAGAGCTTCTTCCAAAACTGTGTGTTTGACCTGTGCGCGTTGGGTGGCCCTCACTCCGCATTGTGTGAAGCGATTGAAGCTTATGTAAACGAGTGTCAGGACCGTGGTGTCAACATCGGACCATGGAGGAACAGTACCTTCTGCCGTGAGTGTTAAAGAAGTCTGAAATTCACTCTCGGTGCACTTTGGTCACTTTTGTTTACTGGTTTTTGAACTACTTTTTTATATTGTTATTTAATTAGAAGTGTACGCATGCAGCATATCCTGTAACATGATTTTTAAAACCAGTTGGAATACCGGAATAACATTTTGTGTTTTTCTTTAGCTCTTATATGCCCACCCAACAGCCACTACAAACCCTGCGTGTCTCCATGCCAGCCCTCCTGTAACCCTCCTCCACCCAGCCAGTGTACTGGTCCCTGTTCTGAGGGGTGTGAGTGTGACTCTGGATATGTACTCAGTGGTGACAAGTGTGTGAAGGAAGGCACATGCGGCTGCATGTATAGTGGACAATATTACCAGGTGAGCGAGTCAGTATTTCATTGCCAGGCCAGCTAATGAGTTCATTGTATGAGTTCTCTGAACTATTGTGCCTTCTGTCCCTGTATGTTAGCCAGGAGACACGTTCTACACTAAGGACTGTGAGCTGCTGTGCAAATGTGATTCTCCATTCGTCAACTGCAGTGCCGCTGAATGCCCTCCCATGCAGCAGTGTGGTGTGCAGGGAGGGGAAATAGGATGCTACCCAGTTGGTTAGTACTTTTTTACAGCATTTATTTAAAATCATTTTTTTTTGTCTGTATCCTAGGACATTGATGATCTTTTGTGTAAATGACTTTCCTTTAAGAGCATGTGTGAAGCCATCTATGTTCTATTCCCATCTAGACTCACAGGACTGCATTATATCTGGTGATCCCCATTACAACACCTTTGATGGTAAATTCTACACCTTCATGGGCACCTGCACTTACACCCTGGCCCGCAGCTGCAGAAACAACACTGGTGAGTTGTTTTATTCCATCTGAAATGCAGACTTTGTAAACATTACACAAACATTGCAAACAAACTGCATGTGTACACATTTATGTCCATTAAAGTCAGTTAGACCTTTGCAGTTTATTCAAAATCATCCATAAAATCATAGAAAACGTTTTTTCTTTCTTGTATTCTATTTCTTGTATAGTTGTAAAGGTCAGGGGTTAGTGTACTAATTGTGTGTTTTACAGGTCCCTGGTTCTCTGTGGAGGGAAAAAATGAAGAGAGAGGGATCACTGGTGTATCCTATCTCAAGAAGTTGTATGTGACTGTCAGCGGTATCACTGTAACAATGATGAAGAGCAGAACCACTCTGGTCAGTCTTAAAATAGCTTCTTTTTTGCTGTTGTCTTTTTTAATTCCTGCAATGTTAAAAAATTGTTTAAAACAGGACATTATTAACCCCCTCACCTTGTTCTTTTATAATGCGTTTTGCATTAAGATCCCTTAAATCCTCTCTTTTCTCTCTCTGTTTCTCTCCAAATCTTTCACGCCACTGCAGGTGAACGGTCGTAAAGTAGCTCTACCCCACTCTCCCTCTCCTCTAATCACTTTAACATCAGCTGGGCAGTATGTTATCCTCAGCACTCCTTTTGGGCTGGAGGTGAGCTGGGATGGCAACCACTACGCTAAGATCACTGTGCCCAGGTACTGCTTCACCAATGAGATTTCGAGTCTTGAATAAAAACAGAGTTTACTTTTAAAAACCCTAAATAATTAAAAATATATGAGATATTGCAAAAATATTGAAAAAGGCAAATAATATTTATTTCCCTAGATTATAAAATTGGGAAAAAGCTACATCATTTATTTATGGTATACTAAGCTCTTCTTTTTGAAAAGAGAGACGGGACAAATCAAATTGTAGTAGAACAATGTCCCAGTTATTGATAATTTTCTTGGTTTCATAATATTCTCTCTCTCTCTCTCTCTCTCTCTCTCTCTCTCTCCCTGTCTCTGTCTCTTTCTCAGTACTTACTATGATCAGATGTGTGGTTTGTGTGGAGACTACAATGGAAACCCCAACAACGATTTTACTAAGCCAGACGGTTCCCTGGCTGGCAGCTCAGATCAGTTCGGCAACAGCTGGCAAACTGATAAAGATGAAGATGAAACGTTAGTCCATCATGTTTCAGTTTTTGGGTTTGATTTCTCTGTCAGAACTTTTGCTTATTCGGAGCAAAAATGTTTTAAATGACAAACACAATGTACAATTGATCTTTACTGGACAACTTGAGCACTAGAATATAAAAGGCATTCATAATGTGTTTGTAGGTGCAAGCCTGATGTCACACCTGACCCACCGTGTGACCCAAGTTTTGAGGCTGAAGTGTCTAAACCAGAGAAATGTGGAAAAATCACTGACACTGCAGGACCATTCAGGTGAGCTAAAATCACACCAGTAGATTTCAAAAGATTTACGAATCAGTCAAGTAAAATGGCTGGAGACATACCACGAGGCATTCCCTATTGATCTGCTGTTATCCCAAGCAGCTCAGCTTTAGTTAAGATAATCTATAAACAACAGGGTGCAAGTGTGTACATTAAAAAGAACACAATTACAAAATAACACAGATAAAACCAGAATAGGTCATCAAGCCATGAGATTTATAAAGCAAACAAGAACACACAACAATAAAACCACATCATATGTGTTTAAATGTATAATGCTAATGAGATAGAAATGGGCAGAGGTGGGTAGAGTAGCCAAAAATTGTACTCAAGTAAAAGTACTGTTACTTCAGAATAATATGACTCAAGTAAAAGTAAAAAGTAGACATCAAAATAATTACTTGAATAAGAGTAAAAAAGTACTTGGTGAAAAAACTACTCAAGTACTGAGTAACTGTTGAGTAACGTCTGATTTATTTTTTAACACAAGACAACAATCAGACAGACAAAAATACAAAATAATCTTTAGGCAAATTATGGCTCATCCAATCAATAAAATAAATTAAAATTAATTAATTACAAAATAGTTTAAATTAAAATAATTCAGGTATATTCAAGTACTTAATAAATAAAATAATAATAACTAAAAAATAAATATGCACAATTAACACAAATTTCCAAACCTTTATACTTTTTTACCAGGCAGAACTAGAACGAGGCAGCCCATAAATTCTCATAAACTGTGTGTGTGTCTCCAGTGACAGAACAACAGAAGGAAACACACACACACACACACACACACACACACACACACATTTCATTTCTTTTGTGTTGTGATTGTTGCACATTTGATGCCTTGATGAAAGGGCAATAATAATGAAATACATCTCTACTCCTTTAATTAATTTCAGGAAGCCTCTAGTACTTTCCTTAGTTTCAGGTAAGCTAAAGCTTCTGGTTGCAAAGCTGTTTTTGTTTCTCAAAATATCTTCCTTCATGTTCATCAGAACAAAGAAATTTATACAGGTTTGTAACAACATGAGTGAGTAAATGATGACAGAATTTTCATTTTAAGTGAACTATCCCTTTAAATGTGTGTTCGGCGCTGCAAGAAACGACACGTCTGATGTCATCTGTTTGTCGGCTCTTGCGGCGCTGAGTAAAGTTGAGCACATAAAAAAAACTCGAAACAGCTGAACTCGACAAAACTGTTGTGTTACTAACTAACGCGTCCCGCCGCTGAGATTGAGTATGTTAACGTGACGAGACTGCACAACTACGTTAGAGCCTTAGCGGAAGTTTCTCTATCTGTCAAAATAAAACATTAAAATTGATGCGTAGAATACCAAAGAGGTAAAAAGAAAAGTAACGAGCTCATTGTAGCCTAATGTAGCGGAGTAAGAGTACAGTTTCTTCTTCACAAATCTACTCAAGTAAAAGTAAAAAGTATAGTGATTTAAAACTACTCCTAGAAGTATAATTTTTTCAAAAATTTACTCAAGTAAATGTAACGGAGTAAATGTAACTCGTTACTACCCACCTCTGGAAATGGGTAATATAAATATAGACAGAAATAAATAACCCAATCAATGCAATGCTGGTCAGGGACAAGCTACTGAGACAAAACATGGGACATGATATTGCTAACTGGAATTGTACATGATATTGAGACTTCTGTTCTAATATTATGTTTTCTTGTTTGTTCTGTATCTCTCACTCTCTCTCTCATTCCTATTCTTTCTATTCCCTTTACAAACATAGGGATTGTATAAAGGTGGTGGACCCTCTGCCATTCTTCCAGAGCTGTGTGTTTGATATGTGCCGCTATGATGGGCTGCTGCAGACTCTGTGTGACCAGCTACAGGCTTATACTGATGCCTGTCTCGGTGCAGGAGCTCCAGTGCATCAGTGGAGGCAGCCAGACTTCTGCCGTGAGTCTCACCATACAGTAGTTTTCAGAAATACAATTACACACATATATACTAAAGACAAGAAAAACAAATATGTTACAGTTTTCAATGTTTTCCTTTCTTTTGCCATAATCTTTCCTCTTTTTTTCACAGCTCTGGTTTGTCCGCCTAACAGCCACTACTCTATGTGTGTGAGTTCATGTCCAGAGACATGTGTGGGTGTGAGCGGCCCACCTGGCTGTGGAGAGAAGTGTGTTGAAGGATGCAAGTGTGATCCTGGCTTTGTCCTGAGCGACAAGAAGTGTGTCCCTCTAAAAGACTGTGGCTGTGTGGATCCTGAAGGCTCCTACCACCCTGTGAGGCTCCTACCACCCTGTTTCACATAAGACTCACACACACATATACATAGAAAAACATAAAACAGACATTCAAATATAATATATATCTGAATATTCATAGATAGATAGATAGACATTATACATATATATTTTTAGATTGATTAATTGACCAGTATCCAAGTAACCAGAATGTGTTTTGCTTCATTGTACAAGGTAAATGAGAGTTGGTATCTGGAAGGCTGTGAACATCAGTGTGTGTGTCTCAGTGGAAGAATCATTCAGTGTTACAGCACAAGTTGTTTACCTACAGAGACCTGCCAACTGCTAGATGGAGAGTACATCTGTAAACCAAAGGGTAAAACAAATCCTGTATGACATTCTCTGTGTAGTTGGTGAACACATCAGACAGTGTAATCAGTAATCAGTTTCTCTCTGCTTTTTTTTTCAGATCCTACAGGTCCAGGAATCTGCTCTGTGTCTGGGGACCCCCACTACACCTCCTTTGATAAAAGGGTCCATCATTTCATGGGCTCCTGCTCATATACCCTTACCAAGCCCTGTAATGAAACCTCAGGGTTACCCTACTTTACTGTTGACACTCAAAATGAACATAGGAGCAATAACAAGAAAGTGTCTTATGTGAAATCAGTCATTATCAATGTGTATGGAATTAAGATTATCTTGGACAAAGGCCATAAAGTCCAGGTGAGAGGCATTGCACAGACTTTATATTAAATTGGAGTTATATGTATATAAAATTTAGTATAGAATATCTATTTGGCAACCAGTAATAAAACAACATTACCTTTGCTATTACAGGTAAATGGAGTTCGGGTGACTGTGCCCATCACTATGCCAAATGATGTAAAGATCTTCCTAAGCGGAAAGTTTGTGGTGCTGGAGACAAACTTTGGCCTGCGTGTTCGCTTTGATGGCAATCACCATGCCGATGTCAGTCTTCCCTCCTCTTACAAAGGCTTGTTGTGTGGAATGTGTGGTAAGGCTGAATGATCAATCCATTAATATATTTTTTAGAGATATATAGTCAATAGTCTATGTTATGACTGATATGTTTTATGTCAAAAAGTTGCCTAAAATTATCTAGTTATTAATATTTGCATTTTGACTTCAATCTCAAAGGAAATTACAACGACAACCCAACAGACGACAACATTATGTCAGATGGCAAGCCTACAAGCAACACTAATGAGCTTGGAGAGAGCTGGCAGGTGCCAGATGATAGACCAGAGTGAGTGATAGTGCTCTTAACTATATAATCTAGTAAAGGAAATCACATGATGATTAGTGTTCAGTCAGCTAAGGTTTCATTTGATCCCCAGCTTATATTGTACGTTTTGATTTGGTAGGTTTATTTTAACAGTGAGAGACAGAAAAACAACAAAAAAAAAAATCCAGATTTAAATCTATTATAAATAGATTTGCATTTTAATGAGTAAAATAAGATTAAAAAAATAAGATAAAATCCCCTATCGATCCGAAAGTTTTTTGACTCCCAGGTGTCTTTAATACAGGTAAATTCTCTTAAAGGGAGTGTTCCTAATCTCCGCTCTTTAACTGTATAAAAGACACCTGTCCACAGAAGCAATCAATCAATCAGATTCCAAACTCTCCATCATGGCCAAGACCAAAGAGCTGTCCATTGATATTAGGGACAAGATTGTAGACCTACACAAGGCTGGAATGGGCTACAAGACCATCGCCAAACAGCTTGGTGAGAAGGTGACAACAGTTGGTGCGATTATTTCCAAAAGGAAGAAACACAAAATAACTGTCAATCTCCTTCTGTCTGGGGCCCCATGCTAGATCTCACCTCGTGGAGTTTCAATGATTATGACTACGGTGAGGAATTAGCCCAGAACTACAGGGAGGATCTTGACTTCAGGCCTGTCTGAAGTCTGCCAGTGAACATCTGAATGACTCAGAATAGAACTGGGTGAAATTTTTGTGATAAGATGAGACTAAATTTAAGCTCTTGGCATCAGTTCAACTTGCCGTATTTAGAGGAGAAGGAATGCTGCCTATGACCCCAAAAACACCCTCCCCACCTTCAGAAACGGGGGTGGAAACATTATGCTTTGGGGTGTTTTTCTGCTAAGGGGACAGAACAACTTCACCACATTAAAAGAACAATGGACGAGGCCATTTACCATCAAATCTTGGGTGAGAACTTCCTTCCCTCAGACAGTGCATTGAAAATAAGTATGGGTATTTCAGCATGATCCAATACACATGCCCAAGGCAACATAGGAGTGGATCAAGAAGAAGCACATTAAGGTTGTGAGTGGCCTAGCCAGTCTCCAGATCTTAATCCCATCAAAAATCTGTGGAGGATGCTGAAGGTTTGAGTTGCCAAACATCAGGATCAAAACCTTAATTACTTGGAAAGGATCTGCAAAGGAGTGGGACAAAATCCCTCCTAAGATGTGTGCAAATATGGTGGCCAATGACAAGAAATGTCTGACCTCTGTGATTGCCAACAAGGGTTTTGCCCCAAGTACTAAGTCATGTTTTGAAAAGGGGTCAAATACTTATTTCACTCATTAAAATCCAAATCAATTTATAACTTTTTTGAAATGTGCTTTTCTGGATTCTTTTTGTAGTTGTCCTATTTCTCACTGTTAAAATAAACCTACTATTAAAATTATAGACTGATCATTTCTTTGTCAGTGGGTTAACATACAAAATCAGCAGAGGCTCAAATTATTTTTCCCCTCACTGTACATGTTGGTACAAGCCAAATGATTACAGAAGAAACCCTTGGAATGCAGGATTCATGACGTAATTCCCAAGAGAAAACGTGTAAAATATGTTTGTTCCGTTCCATTTTCAGTTGTATATGACCTAACTGATGGCTATTGAATATTCTTATTTTATTTATTTGAAATGATCTTTCTGTTTCTTTATTATTCTGACTTACAGTTGTATTCATGATGGTGGAGATATTGAATGTAATAAAGATATTGAGAGTGAAGCTAAGAAACCAACCAGCTGTGGAATGATCACTGATCCTGATGGTTAGAACTCATATACACCACTCAATCAGGCAGAACTTCACAGAGCTTAATTTGCTTCACAGACTGTGTGCCATCTGGCTTTGCCTAAGTGCTATTCTGCTTCTGCCAATCAGGAATCTTCAAAGCATGCCATAAAGTTGTGCCACCTAACCCATACTTTGAGAACTGCGTGTTTGACCAGTGTGGCACAGGTGGAGCTACTGTGGCCCTCTGCCAGGCTATTGAGAGCTATGCTGACCTCTGTGCCCAAGCTGGTGTGCCAGTTGACTGGAGGAACAATACTTTCTGTCGTAAGTGTTTGTTCATGGGCATGAGGTGTGGATTATTTTTATTAGCAAATGTTGTTTCTGGTTATCATTGAGGTAAATGCAGGTCTGTTTTTTAACTTTTGTTCCTGTACTGTATATCATTTAGCTGTCACTATCTTCCTTCTTGCTTCTTCAATCCTTTATATATCTTTCTGCAAATCAAACTGTTTTGCAACCCTTAATCAGTATGCTTGTTTCTCAATGTCCTTCAGCCATGAAATGTCCTGTTGGCAGTCACTATGAGCACTGTGCTACTGCATGCCCCCCCAGCTGTCAGGATCCTGGTTCAGCCAGCACATGCACACAGCCATGTGTAGAAGGATGTGTTTGCAATGAAGGATTGATATTGAGCGGAGTCAAGTGTGTGCCCTTCAGTCAGTGTGGATGTACTGATAAGAACAGCAACTACAGACCGGTATGTAACAGTTAATGAATTTGAAAACTTGGAATTTGAAAACTTGGATTTAAAGGAGTGTGAACTGGGATTATGTGAAAAGTGTTACAGAAAGTGTTGAAAATGAACCCAACCCTATCTGTGATACCATTAGTGATTGCCTCTTGCTTATGACCTGTTTTGTTGTTTATTGTACAATTCTAATAGTTACATCAATCATGTTTTTTATATTAAAAAAGATGTCAATGTTGGCATGTGTGCTTTATTCAGGTGGGCGAAAGCTGGTTTACTAAGGATGACTGCTCTGAACGCTGCATGTGTTATCCTTTGAACAATGTGACATGTGAAGCATGGAAGTGTAGCCCTGCACAGGAGTGTAAAGTCCACGAAGGCCAGCTGGGCTGTGTGGATACAGGTATGCGCTTCTCCAATCCAGTCATAGTACAAAAGTACAGAAGTATTCACACAAGTCACATCCTAGTACAAGGTCATCTTTTCACTACATCTAACATACTAATTCTTGACGTTAAACGTTAAACTGCAAATCACTATTCACTGTTCAAGTTATATAGGGTAACAACAAGCTGACAACCATAATTTAAACTTATTTCTTCATACATCAGTTAATCATTCAGCCTTAGATGTACATATTATAATTTATTGATGTATACAACAATGTTATAGCATTAGAGCACATTATTTGAAAATAACGATTCCTTCATTAAGATACACAAAATAACCTTGTGCTAAGAAAGCATCAATCCACTATGGAAGGAATTTCTAAACTCTCTATATAACTGTGTGCACAGGAGTGGGTATTTGCCACATTGCTGGTGATCCTCATTACTACACCTTTGATGGTATCATGCATACCTACATGGGCACATGTACCTATACTTTGGTGGAAGTTTGCAACAGCTCCATGGTGACTCCATTTACCATTGTGGCCAAAAATGAAGAGCGTGGCCAGCCTGAAGCCTCATACATTCGTTCTGTCACTATCCACCTTCCAGGAGCCAACATCACACTAAGCAAGAGCAAGAGAGTGTTGGTAAGGGTTTGAAAAACAGAGGGTGTAGATGAGCAAGTAAAGAAATGGCATAAAATGTTTTTGTCATATAGGCATGTATATAATGTGGTATCTTAGAGAATATAATACACCTATATAGATAAAAAAGATTTGATCATATAGACTTCTGGTTTTGCCCTCTATAGCTGGATGGCCAAAAAATACGTACCCCTATGGACATTGCTTTAGCTAAGGCCAGAGTGTTCACTAGTGGAGTCAACAGCGTTCTATCCACGGACTTTGGCCTCATTGTCCAGTTTGATGGCATTCACCATGTGGAGATTACTGTACCTGGAGACTACTTCAACAAGGTCAGAAAACATGCTGGCAAGGGTCAACTGCTCAGTAGCTTTTAGTTGCCCTGTAGAATCTTAGGCAGTATTCCACCACAGATATAACACAATGTATAAATGGACTATTTCAGTCATTTGTAGTCAAGAATTATTCCAATTTCTCTGTGGTTCACCTTTTTTCCTCTCTTCTACACTGTTGGTAGGTATGTGGCATGTGTGGTAACTACAATGGTAATTTCACTGATGATGACTTGATGCCAAATGGCCAGCCAGCTAAAGATGTCATAGAGTTGGGCAATAGCTGGAAGGCAGAGGGAGACAGCGATCCCGGGTGAGCACCTAATATACTCCTGACATACTTCTTCCATAGTTTATATACAGTAAATATTCCTAACTAGATCTACGATTTCAGTTATAATTAATACTCACTCACTCTCACTCACTCATTTTCTACCGTAGATGCCAGCCAGACACACGCCCCGATGTCCACCCAAACTGCACAGACACAGAAGAGGAAGTTATCCGCAATCAGTGTACAAGCATTATCATGTCAGACAAGTTTAAACCTTGCCACTCTCTAATCCCTCCTAAGCCCTTCATAGAGAACTGCATCTATGACATGTGCGAGTATGATGGCATGGAGTCAACACTGTGCGATAATGTGGCTGCATATGCCCAGGCCTGTCAGAGTGCCGGTGTCACCATCAGCTGGAGGAACACCACCTTCTGTCGTGAGTGATCCTCAAGCTACTCAAATGAAGAGAAATGAAGCAGCTTTAATACTGCATGTTGTAATGTCATGTTGTTAATGCTTTGTAAAGTCAGCTAATGATGTTACAAATGTTAACACCTCAAATGTATAATGCCTCAGATGTATAACAGTAGCTGCCCTGTCCTGTCCTCTATACAGCTCTTCCATGCCCCCCAAACAGCCACTATTCAGACTGCACACCACCATGCCCTCCTACCTGTGCAGACCTTTTTCCCATTTTCTGCCCCCTGCCACCAAATAGCTGCGTGGAAGGCTGCCAGTGTAATGCAGGCTTTGTGCTGAGTGATGGAAAGTGTGTAAAATTGTCCAACTGTGGATGTGTGGACAGCAAAGGAGAATATCATGATGTAAGTTGAAAGTCACCTTTAATCCATATAAAAGTTAAAATTTGATTGAGCTTTAAAATTGGTGACATGTCTGGAGGAGTATTTACATGCTATTCATGCATATAATTAGGTTTCATTGGGAGGCTCAAAATTTTTGTACCTCACACAAACTGCATGCATTTATGGTGCAGAGAAAACCACTGTGGTCAGTGTTCCTGCTGTGTGTTACAGGTTGGGGATTCGTGGCTGACAGAACATTGTGACCAGAAGTGCACATGCAGTCAGGGAGGAGTACTGAGCTGCAAGGACTTTCAGTGCAGTTCCAGTTCTGTTTGTGCCTTGAACAATAACGGTGAACGCTACTGCAAACCTGAGAGTGAGTCCTAGGAAATAATAACTAATAATTTCTTAATAAGGCCTGTTCTCTTTTGCTATACTTATAACATACATGCATGTGACACTTCTGAGATTTTTTTTTTAATTTTACACTTATAGGTTTTGATAAGTGCATCATTTCTGGGGATCCACACTACCGCACCTTTGACAAATTCAACCACCACTACCAGGGCCCGTATACGTATGTGTTAACCAAAGATCATAATCTACCCAGCTTCCTCACGCCCCTTACCGTAAAGGGTAAGAACGCCCGAAGAGGTGGCATCAGCCGTGTCTCCTACCTGCTGGAGGTTTATGTGGAAGTGTATGGTGTCAGTGTTCGTATGCTCCAAAAGAAGGGGCTGCTGGTAAGATCTTATGCATAATTTGTGTTAATTTGTGCAGTAAAATTACACATGTTCATGTCTGTGGTGTGTTGATCCCTCCCACAGGTTAATGGTGAGCGAGTGTCCCCTCCATTGAGTCCTAACCAGGGTATCAAGATCTCCTTGAACTCCCGCTACCTACAGCTGACAACTGACTTTGGACTCACCGTGCGCTTTGATGGCAACATGCAAGGAGGTGAGAATAAAGACACCATATGTACATATTTATATTTTAGCCTTGTCATTTGCACATACAATATACAACCCCTTTCCTCCTGAACAGAGGTGATTTTGCCGAGCACCTACAAGACGCATGTGCTCGGCCTTTGTGGAAACTATGACGGTCGCGCTAATAATGAGTATGTGAAGCCTGATGGCAGCATCACCCGCAACCTAAATGAGTTTGGAGATAGCTGGAGAGTGAGTGACAAGCAAGGAGAGGATGCTTCAGACCTGCCCCGGCTCATCCGTTTGCATAAGTGAGTGAAGCACTTTTAAATTGGGCCTTAGTTACACCATTATCATATGATCAGTTCTTACCTCACCTTTATCTTACCTTTTCTTTATGCTAATAATAATCCTAATAAGAGAAAACTACACTACATGCATACATTTCTAACAGCTTTGATTTTGAGTAAAGCTTATCACTGAGGTGTGAATTAAAGCTTACTACTTCCTTCAGACTCTTTCTCTGTATCCCATATCTAGAGACGAAAACCCTGGCTCTAATGTAGTTTCTCTGTCTGTGTTTATCTCAGGAGAGAGATGGAAGGAGATTTAGACTCAGGCTTTGAGACACTCGGATGCACTGAAGCTCAGCTGGAGGAGCTGAATGGGAAGAATCATTGTGGAGCATTAAGTGACCCTTCAGGACCCTTTGCTCCCTGCCACAGCACCATTAATCCTGATCCGTTCCAGGAGTAAGTACAGTGACCTGTATTATTATAAAGATCTCTAATTGTACAACACAGGTGGGTTTGGTGTGTGTGTTCTGTACTCCAGGTGACTGATAGTTTGCACTGCAGTGAGTGTTTTGTGTGCAGATAATTAGCTTATTATTAAAAAATAAATCATGGTAGAGAAAGTGTACAGTATTCTGACCAGGAATATGTGTGTTGCAGAGACTGTGTGTTCGACTTGTGTGCAGAGCAGAGCAATTCCACACTGCGCTGTGAAAGCTATGCTGTTTATGCCCTGTCTTGTCAGGAGCAGGGAATTATCTTAGGGCCTTGGAGAACACAACTGCAGTGTGGTATGTCACACACACTCACAGAGGCCAACACACACACACATTAATTTGCAGTAACTTGTTTAGACTGTCCAGATTATTTGTAATACCTTGTTTTGTTTTGTTTGTTTGTTTGTTTGTTTGTTTTTATAAAATAACTGTCAGTTATACTGTGTGTAATGTATACTATATGTAAGAATGATTTTTATTGATTTTTAAAGTAAAATATCCTTTAGGCAGTAGACTGAAATTTATTCTAAATCACCTGGAAAAATATTTGTTATCATTTGACTTATTTGTTCATTACTGTTGTTGTGTTGTTCCCAGATGTCTAAGTGTGTTAAAAAGATTTATTTGCAACCCATGCAATAAAGCATGAACAGATTTCTGACTTTAATATGTAATGTAATTTAAATTCAGCATTCATGGTGAAAAAAAAATCAATATAGTTATTATAACACAAGGGTGCAAAATCATCAGTCACATTTTGTATAAAATTACTTTCTGAATTGTGAACACACACACAATATTTTAAACAATAGGTTTTCTCACTGTGCATTCTGTGCACTGTAGGTCTGTCATGTGGTGCCAACAGTAGTTACGCATCCTGTATGACTGTATGTCCAGCATCATGCGCTGACCTAGCAGCTCCTTCTGAATGTGAGCAAACTTCATGCCTGGAGGGATGTCAGTGTAATCCTGGATTTACCATGAGTGGCAACGAGTGTGTTCCTTACAATGAGTGTGGATGCAGCTTTTTGGGCCGCTACTACACTGTAAGTCCCCAGTTGTGTGTATCTTGTGTTTAGATAATAATAACTCAAGAATGTAAGGAAATATGAGCACAGAACAATGTGCATATCACTGTTCTCTTTACATGCAAACACAGCTGATGGACACATTTGTGACTGAGGACTGTGCTCAGAGCTGTAAATGTACACCCACTGGTGCTGTGTGTCAGCCCAAAGGATGCAAAGACAACGAAGTCTGTACCATCTCCAACACTTTACGTGATTGCTACACCTGTGAGTACCTCCGATTATCACACTAACAACATACACTTTCTAGTAAGTCAGAAAAACTGTTTAGACAAAACAAAACATTTAAAAGGTGTTCACATACAGCGCTGCATGTTTTGTAATCAATATAGTTGCACATTAAATTTTGTTAAGCAAATATAATTCCTCTGTCTTTCTCAGTGAACCCATGCACAAGCTCACCTTGCTTGAACGGTGGCACTTGTGTTGAAGGAACAGACATCAGCTACACCTGCTTATGTCCAAAAGGTTTTACAGGGAATAACTGTGAGGAAAAAGTAGGCCTAGGTAATCAAACAATAATTAAATATTCAAATATACCTGAAATTATTAAGCAAAATTGACCTTACTGCTAATATACTAAATTTATAAAATAGCTGTAATGTGCTTTAAGGACTGACTGTCATACTGACCCAACTGTTCCAACAGATCAGACAAGCATTATTCTGATTGGAGTCTTGGTACCACTTGCAGTAATCATCATTGTCATAATAACTGTGCTTGTCTGCAAGAAAAACAGGTTTGTCTTTGGCATAAATAAGAACTATGACATTCCCAATAATAAATAAAATTAAAATGTTGTTCCTAATCTATGCATAAATTAATCTAAATGTCACTAATGTTAAATGATAATGAATGTGAAATGGTGTTCTCTCCTCAGGCACAGAAAAGTCAGTTATGACACCAGTAGCAGTAGCAGTCTACCACTGGGGAATAAAGGTAGGTGTGGTGTGTTCCAGTTCAAGTTGTTTTTGATAATACTGATAAATTATTAGATTTATTTACCTGACATTCACCAACAGATCATCCCTATGAAAATTTGGATAAGAGCAGGAGTGTGGACAGCACAGTGATGAAATCGTCCTCGTTCTGAATCATCCAAGTGTTTTAATTTGATTTCATTCATTCATTCATTCATTCATCTTCTACCACTTATCCGAACTACCTCGGGTCACGGGGAGCCTGTGCCTATCTCAGGTGTCATCGGGCATCAAGGCAGGATACACCCTGGACGGAGTGCCAACCCATCACAGGGCACACACACATTCTCATTCACTCACACAATCACACACTACGGACAATTTTCCAGAGATGCCAATCAACCTACCATGCATGTCTTTGGACCAGGGGAGGAAACCGGAGTACCCGGAGGAAACCCCCGAAGCACGGGGAGAACATGCAAACTCCACACACACAAGGCGGAGGCGGGAATCGAACCCCCAACGCTGGAGGTGTGAGGCGAACGTGCTAACCACTAAGCCACCGTGCCCCCTAATTTGATTTCATTTTGTATTTATTAAATTTTGACTTCTGGTGGAATTAACAGGTGAACAGGAATTATTTAATTACAGTGAATATATTTTGTAATCATCATTCATAACTTATTTGTAAACCTTATTGTAATTGTTGGTATAATGTGTAATACTCTACTGCCTTAATGAAATGATACGTTTTTAAACCTTGTATGGTGTTATTGTTTTTTAAAGAAAGAGTACAAATGCCCATATCCATTTATTTCATTCTTTCAAGTGCATTACCCAGTAGGTAATCATACTTTGTCACAAAGTTAAACACATATTGTGATTTAAACACTTCAGATAATAAGATTAAACATCAGCAAACAAATAATGAGAAAAAACAATTGCAATAAAGTGCTTAGATGGGGGGAAAAAAACATCAGTCTCCCATATTAGAAATGTATCAGTTGGATTCCTGTGATGTAAAACACAAATAATACATAAATAAAAAAACTTCTTGCCTATGCAGTCGTACCAACTTCAAGTCTGCAATAGATGGACTAAAAACATATAGATTTATTGACCACTGAAATAAAGAGAAAGTCTTCCTACTGAAGCAATGGTATTATAGTCACATTTCCATGCCTCATAACAGTAAACTAGATCAGTCAGGTTGATCATGTTTGTACATATTGGACCACATTGAACTGCAAGAGAGAGCTTTTAAGCTGGTAGCTGTCTAGCTGAAATTGTGTTACACGAAATACAAGCAAACTTGGCTGATTGTGAATGTCATCACTTGGTTTAAACAAACACTGAGGGTAAATTCACGCCAACTCCCTCTTCAAAGGGTTAAACCGGATCAGTCGTGGAATGAATGCTGGCGAGGGGGGCTTCATGCCAATTATCAATATAACTGAGAGGTATGTCAGAATCTGCCCATAAAGACAGAATCAATAACATGGTGCTGGTAGCTTCAGAACTGCACTGAGAGATTTGTGGGACTGAGTGTGATATAAAGAACAGAAAGATGTCAGATAACATAAAGCGGCTCATCAACTTACCTGTGGGGATAAGCATAGATGTGTGTGTGTGTGTGTGTGTGTGTGTGTGTGTGTGTGTGTGTGTGTGTGTGTGTGTGTGTGAGAGAGAGAGAGAACTATGTCAAAAGGAGGAAACCTTAAGCTGCATATGGCTGAGATCAGGAAACAACATTCTTTTAAATGAATAACAATCAAGTATTAGAGAATCAAGCTGTTATATGTGTTAATGTTGCTAATATCTAAGACTAGGCTACACTACAGCACTGTCGTTTCTGTCTTGTGATTGCATATTATTTTGATTTTCAGTTTTTAACCATCATGATCGTAATTAGCCAACGAGTCAAAAACTGATGATGCACTGCGTCAGTAGTTTGCGCTTCAATTTCCCCAAAACACTTAAGACTGAAATGTACTATGATACATAGTAGCAGTTTATATCAGCTATCAATATAAAAACAATCAATCTAAAGGCTCATAAATAATAAAATAATAAAAAAAAAAAACAAATTAAAATAAAGAAACACATAAGATTGTGCTGGAGCAAAGGAATGGATGTAGGTATCAAGACCATAAAATAAATAAATACATTTACATTCAGTAATAATCTTACAAAATAAAAAAAAGGATGTATTCACTGGTGCTGGTCAGTGGAACAGCATAATGTAATACAGAACTGTCATGAAAGACTGAATCATAAATGTTAAAAACAAACACTCAGGCAGGTTTCAGACTTCTACTTAATTCCAATTTCGTGACCCCATTTGTTTCCTCAGACATGTCTTTACACATTACCCTGAATTAATACAAGGGCCAAATTTAAAACAAGGCCTTAAAGTGACTGAATTACTTCACAAATTTTTGCCTTTTAGAATTCAGTCAAACAGAAATAAATCAGTAGCATACTTGGTGCCTGATCTGAAAGGAGATGTGGAGCCTTAATGCTGTGCATGTAAACAATGAAGGTGTAGAAACAAGGAAAAACCCACCTCTCACTTGAACACTACTAAAACTAATAGACACTCTGTCTGCTACATTACAGTGAACCTTAAACATTCCACGTTTTCAATTTTCCAGAACAAATCAGTTCAAGTTGGATAATTAACAACTAACTAAGAACTAAAATTTAATTCCAGTGTGACTCTTCCTACTCTTCAAAGTGATGCATGTGTGTGTGTGTGTGTGTGTGTGTGTTTGTACATTTAGCTGTGTGACTCCAGCACCAGCACTTTGCACTCTCGTTTGGCGATTTTGTCAAGTGATAAAACGCTCCGCTCCGGGGGGAGGTAGAGTGGCCGACCGACAGGAGAGCCGACAGGAGGAGTGATTGCACGTCGTTCCATAACACTGCCTGTCCTGCATTAAAAAGGAAGAACAACTTTCAGTTTCCTGTATGAAAAGACAGCATGTGTGTGTGCTATCACATTCATATAGCATTTGAAATTCCATCACATTCCATTTTAAATCTCTCTTGGTCTTGTTCGATTTGGTAGGTGAGAACAAACTGCAAACAAACTGGGACATCAAAATAACAACAAAAAAAAAAAAACAAAAAAAAAAAAAAAACAGACCATCTAAACATTGTGGTCTGTCTGCTTCCACATTAACTGGAGCATCGTTCAACTGCAGTGAGAAGCAATTCTATGCTGCAGGAAGTAAAGCAACGATGCTGCGTTCTATTTTTGTCGAGCTGTTAAACTGAGATAAAAGGTGTGAACTGAACTGAATGGTTTTATTTCGAGCTGAAGAAATGCAGAAATGCAAAGGGGTCTGGATATTTGAAAGAAACAAAGAAAAAGCTGAATGTTACGATAAATATGTCTGTAATAAAATGTTTTAAACTAGTGATTTCATTATATTCTAATAGAATTTTAGTTATACAGCTAGTTATATAATTATCTAATTTTGTATTTACCACTGGCTCTGTGCTCTCAAGTGAAGTTTTCAACCTTCCCTGCTTTTTTGCTCGTTTTGGGGTTTTGCGTTTATTTTTCTTTGATCATGTGCAATGACACCAAATAGCAAACAAATGAAAAGTAAAAATTTTACTCCATTCACACAACAAGACAATATCTGTCTGCATGTCAGTGTGTGTTCATACCTGGTGAGGTGGGATTTGGAGGGCTGCTGGTGGGAGAAAGACTGTGAGCGTCCCAGACTTAAGCTGGCCTGGTGTCTGTCAAGTATGTCTCGAACAGCAGGACTGGATGGACTGTTCTTACGCGAGAGAGGACGGGCTTCAGGGGGGGGGTTTGACACTGATGCTGTAAACTGCAGCTTTAGTTTCATGTGCTGACTCAGCTACAAGGGGGAAGGGGTTGGATAATGGAAGCAAGGGAAGATAAAGGAAATGATGAATTGTATTAGCTCTAACAAGATGGAAAACGTCTTCTGTTCATTCTATTTTGCAGCTGAAACACACATTACCTCAAAGAGGCCAGCTTTGAGGATTTGGAAGGCCACGGACACAGAGAGTGTGCTGCCTTTTCGACAGTAACCAAGGTTACTTAGAGGAGAATGACACACTACTGCATTTACTGCCGGGTCTTCCTTCTGCCCACGGCCTAGAGGGAACAAAGAGAAGGATGAGATTAGCTATAAAATAATAGAAAAAAAATGAGGACAAGAGGTGGAGTGAAAATGAAAAGTGATCCCCTGAGCCTAATCATTTTTACATAGTCATGATATGTAGTTTTAAACCATAGCCAGAAATTTACTCCACATTTCCTTCCATCTTCAGGGTCTAGATAATGTATATGGCTTATTATAGCAGGGGAAAAAACTCTGGTGCAACAAGACTGACATCAGTTTATCTAACACCCACACAATGAAACACTCAATCACATGCACACAAATACTTTTTCCAAGTATCTCTATATGTAGACTGTTAGCAGCTTGCTTTTCATCACGTTATGGTTTTTCTTGGTAAACATCTCTTTTCACCACATACTGTAGTCTAACACACCATTAACCACCCAATTTCTTTTCTTACTTTTCACCCAGTTTCTTTTCTTACTTTCTGTACGTCTGCCTTTCGCTTCTCTTTTACTTTTAATTCTCTTCACATTTCCTCACGTTGTTTATTACTGTTTTTTCTTCATTTACACTTACACTATAACTATGATTTGATATCCAATTTTTGATTTTTCATTTCCATATGACTTAGGATGACTTTTAAATTGGGAAACTCTATACTTCATTTTTTTTATTCTTCTCTCTTTCTTCTTCTTTTGACTGCTCCCTGTCCGGGGTCGCCACAGTGGATCACATGGTCCTGATATTAGATTTGGCACAGGTTTTACACCGGATGCCCTTCCTGGCTCGGGACTGGCACTGACAGTTAACTCTTCAGTGGCTGGGTTAGCTCCCTGCCTGGAATTGACCCCGGGCCACGGCAATGTGAGCGTGGGATCCAGCCGCTGGACCACCTGGGGCCTCTGGGAAACTCTATACTTCATCCCTTTTGTAAATAAATGTTTTGAAGGAAGAATACATCCTAATAGACGAGAAAAACTGTGCGGCATAATTTCTTCATCAATCCAGAAGTCTATCAGTTATATTCATCAATCCCTGCATGGCCTTCCTCCTCACCCTCTGGTGTCCAGACGAGCCGTACAGCCAGGAAGTCCTGCAGGTTGTTGAGGAGTGTGTAGCGCACTCTGAAGTGCTCATGAGCCCTTACAGCACTGGGGCAGCTCGCGGTCATGATGAAGTGAGGCCGGTCCAGTCTGATGCTAGGCACACTATAGTGTGTGTAGATAGAGCTGGTGAATGGCAGCTTGGGAGTGGACCACTGGAGGACTGCTATCAGAGGCACCTCAAGACCCTGTGGCACAAACATTCACTCAGCTCAACAAGAGTTTTAGCTGGGTTTGCTGCTATCTAAGGCACTATAGAGAAAGTACACATATTGCTTTATTAGTTGACTTTACTATTAATCAGTTTATGGAATTACTATCAAATAATATTAAACAACATTAAGAAACAGCTCCATTCTCATTATTCTCTCCACACACCTCATTAGAATCATCTTGCGTCTGGTCACTAAGCTGTAGTTGAAACAGGAAGTTCTGCTGCTCCAGTGCACTGAGCATGCTTGGAAGGTGACTAGACTCACTGTCCATCCTGTAGAAGGACGCCATGGCAACCTCGCCTGACTGATGGCTGCAGCAGGACGGAGGTAGTGAAAATAATTGTCTCATCAACCAGGGACAGTTTACATACTTCAATTATTTAGCAAATATTGTAGTTACACACTTCACTATTTCTAAATAAAATAGGAAATTAATATTAAAATTGAAATCAAATATTTCTTTCATTCTTTTGGATAATTTAAGGCATTTATGTTTTAGAAATGAACCAAGGAGTGTCGGAGGAGTTTAGAATTATCCTCATATTCTTCTTTCATAAGTGCACTAATGTTTACAGAGGTCTATATCAATTAACACATGCTTAACATTTAGTACACAACAATTAATAAGACCATACCACACATTGTCGACCAGCAGCACGGAGCCATCAGGCATCATGGGTAAATAAGAGGCATTGAAGTTGGGCAGGATTCGGACATCATGTATACACACTTCCTCCTGAGAGCTTCCGTTTAACACTGACACACAATGATGATTTTGCATGGGGAAGGAAGTAACATATGGAGCACTGAAGCACAACAACTCTTATCTGCAGCTGTGTAAAAGCTGACTTAATTCTTATTCTCTAATCACACAATAATACAAACACTCAAGTATGTTCACATTCACTGAGCAACCTGACTCCATTTGCATAAACACTATATTTTATAAAGGATATTGGGAATGGGTCTCAGGAGGCTTTTTCTATACTAATGTGAAAATATTTCTCTTCTCATTTCGAGCAGATATTCTCAGAGGACCTGTTTGATTGCATTTTGCATCTAAAAGAGTAAAATTACACTCTGCTAAGTTTTTAGCTTTCATTTTAACATAGAGTCCAATGTGATATTTTGCTTGCAGTGGAAGCAATAGAATTTTTACAAAGACCCTAAAAGTCTTTCATTAATGCTTAGAAATGCACAAGGTAATTATGTTTGGATAAAAGAATAATTGGGGACTTTATCAATCTTCCTCAGATTATCTAGGGTGTGGAACCATTACATCACAGATTTTGCAGATTTCTTAGCATTTACATTTACAGCATTTGGCAGAGGCTCTTATCCAGAGTCTCTATCATTGGATGCATTAAGTCTGGTTCACTAGGTTTTTACATACGTATGATACCATAAGCCTAAATCACTGTTCAAATTTGTTCAAACACATTTCAAAGTTTTGTTCAAACACTGTTCAAACACATACAACAAACAGGAAAGAAAGTGCTAGTCAAATCACTTAGCCCTGTTGATACTGTACAAAAACCCCAAACATGTTCAACTTTCACTCGTTAGTTAACCACAGCCATTTTGACTCAGATAAACATAATGACATTACATGATTAGGTTTTTCAAAAAGAATTTCCCCATAATAAATTATATAGGCCATATCAATCAAAATAAACTCAAATTCTGTCAAACACGGCTTAATGAAAGTTGCCCATAAAGCAGTAAATATATAAATTTAAAAACACAGCTGAATAATCTCAAAAGTCTACCAATAAATAATTTCGTTTACCAGAATCTATGAATAAAATTGTGCACAGAACACTGCTACATTTTCAGTCAGATCCTGCAGCTAAATTAGGCTTGTCATTTTCACATAATGCTACAGTGACAGGACGAATTCAGGATGACCCCAATACTGTTCCACTCCAGTATCTTCTTCATGACTGTCATAAAAATTATCCACCAAAAGAATCCATACATGCAATAATACAATACAACAAAATGATTTAACACAACAGGGTCTGATCAAGAAAGTTTCAATTCCACTTAACGAAGATAATGCAATTCCAGGAAAACAATATTACTTCAAAATCTGCCATACAGTAATCATAAGAACACTCAATATCTATTAAATCAATTGTTTATTCATTCTTCTACATATTTTGGGAAAAAATGCATTATTTTTTCTATTTAAAAAAAAAATACATTCATTTGGGGCATAACTGGCAAATCTGCACTTATTTGTAAGATGAAGTGAAGATAAGGGTCATAAAATCTTTCGAACATACAGTACGTACCCCCATCACTCACACTGTAACAGATATGATTCTACTGATTTGATTCATTATAATGTTTTGATTCTATATAAAACTGCATAATTAAAAAAAGTTTTGTCTTCAGAGACAAATTTTAACATAGCCACCATTTTGTAATGAATGGGACTCGACTTCTGCATCCATTAACAAAAGGTGAAAAAATTGAGATGGAGCGGAGGAAAAATCTTCTTCCGCTCGTTGATGGGCTCATCCGTGTAATAGCCATATACAGAACAGGAAACACAGTGTATTCTTGCCATTTTTACCTTTATTAGCATCGCAGTGGACGAAATGATTAAAGTGCTGCCTACAATATTTTTTCCCGAATTAATAACAGAGCAGAATAAAGTAATACGGTTTCCAATATACCTTTAAGTACAGTTAAGTGTTTCCCAGACACAGTCATCTGCTGACACTTCACTGTGGGTGGAGGAAGGACGTTTAGAGTGGTGCTGACTGAAAATAAGGAAAAACGGTAAGTAATATCTTCATGACAGTCACAAATCAATACATTTTTAAACCTTGTTCTGTACAATAGCCATCATTCTTGGAGATAACTGAAAACAATTAAAAATGCATTAAGCTAAGCCTAATGGTCATGGTTCACTAAACAGTAAGGCTGAAATAGAAGGAAGCCAAATAAAAAAGAGCAGATTAGCATAAGAATGAAACAGCATTCAGACTGACTAATCCCAAATAAAACCCAACTCAACTCAGAAATCCTACTCAGGAATTTTGGATGGTCTCTTCAACTCTGCACAGCTTCGACAGTACACAAAGTGGCTCTTCTGAGCGAGATTTTAATTAGTTCTGCTGTATATACAGGTATATGCTTTAAATCAATCCACTATAGAGCCACATGAAAGCTTGTGAAACCTCTAAAAGTAACTACCTGTTGCTAACAAACGGCAAACATAAAGCGTCCTTCCGCGACTTTTAGTAGAAAGTGAGCACTTACCTTGCGCTTTAAAAGTATTGAGGTCCTGGCGGAAAGTTTGGCAAGGGCTCTTCTGCTGAAGAACGCTGAGGTAGCCATGTTCCTGGATCTCAGACTTCTCCTCCTCCTGCTTCCATACAGTCACTATGATCTGAACAAGGTACAAGTAATATAAATCTAATACAGTACAAGGTACAAGTAATATAAATCTAATACAGTACAAGGTACAAGTAATATAAATCTAATACAGTACAAGGTACAAGTAATATAAAAATCACCTTTTTTTCAAGTCAGTCATTATCAGAAGGTGCATGTACACTATAATCAACAATAAAACATTGTTTTTGTTGCTATATTATTTTATGTTTATTATATTGTAGGTGTTTGAAATTCTTTTTAATTTCAGGAACAATTGAAATGCAAGCAATTTCTCCTTTATTAAATCCATAGACTTAATAAAAACATGAATACAAATATATAACTTACTGAATAAATCAATAATTATCTCAGAACTAACGGCAACCAGAGCAACCAGAGATTTGTCAAGTGAAGAGTTGATGAGGTTTGTGATTAAATGCCAAGTGACTTTTGCCACAACAAGACAGAGGTTGATGTGGATGATGCATTTCCTATTGTAATCTACTTAAAATTCTTTATAACACAGTAAACAGGAAAATGCTTTACCTTTACTATTGGTTGCTGTACATACAAAAGTGAAACATCTTTCAACTCAGGAAAGTCTGTACTGTGCTACTGCTATATATATCGCATGAGGGGGTTTCCTGGCCGCTACACGCAAAGAGCACACTTTTTTATAGCAAAGTTTTCCTATTCATCTAAACTCACAAATGACAGAACCAAAGACAAATGGTAAGTTCAAGTCAAGAAAAGGACAGATGAAATGATGAAATCTTATAGACTACAAAAGTACAGCCTGCCACCGAGCTGTGCATGTGTACATCTAACTAACTTTCCTAAGCACATAGTCATAAAGAAAGAGAGAAAAACCACAGAGACACAGCAGCAAATACATTCATTTCCCCCTCGGCTAATAATATGATGTTCTTACCTTCACTTTGAGTGTGTTGACAGGGAGTTTATCCAAGGACACAGTTAGGGGGAAGATGACTTCATCATTCAGAACCACTGGCTCGTCCACAGGAGACTGAACAAGATCACAAGTTGAAGAAACACATAGCAGAAATGGCAGTAGGCATGTTGCAACCTCCCACTATATTACTCCTTTCAGACAACTTGCTCCACGTCCACGACGACAGAGAAGGCTGTGCAAACATTATACAGACTATAGAGACCAGATATTCTTACAGTGTGTCTTCATACTTATATTTTAAAGCATACAAGACAGTTTTTATTAGTTTTATTATTTGTGTGTGGTAATATATTCTCAACAGGAAGACTGCAGAGTTACTAGAGCGAGCATTATTGTTTGGTTATAGTCCTTTATACTGCATAGGGATCTATTAAGAAGGAAAATATTAAACCACAACCCATTTAGAAAACTCCATGTCTTCACCTCTCACCACAGGTGTAGATAAACAAATGGTGTCTATATAGCCATTGGACCACTGCTGACCAGGTAAAAGTATTATTATTACTATTATTGTTGTTATTAGTAGGAGAAGGAGGTATAAGGAGGTGTATTCAGTGATCAATCAATAGAAGCAGAGCAATGATACGGACATGGTAGAATCCATCGCACTTGTACGAGAGGTTTAGTTTTGGTTGTTGTTTTTTTCCCCCAAACACTGCATGCTATAAACCTTTTTGGTCATCCTGATATCCATACAGTTTGACACCTCAGCTGACCTTTTTTTTAATTTGCTATTAAAGCTCCATGCCGGTTCGAGCATTCCGAAACAAAACTAACAGGATATTTTAGGTTCATTCTAACTCTCTTTGCCAGCCATACAGCTGCACCTAATACACTTTATTCTGTGGCATAAAACCCTAACATACCACTACTATGTCAGTATCATCACTGCTAATTTCTGCACACAACACAACAGCCCACCACCCACATTTCATCCAGTCAGTGATCACACACTCTTTTCAATGAAGGATCGGCCAAAAGATGTGAGACAAGATGGACGTAAAGCAGACACCACAGTCAGCAAACGTAAACCTACAAGGCGCACCAGCCTGGCAAGTGTACCTGATAAAGGGCCAATGAAAACTATGTGTACCTAATAAAGTGGATGTATAGCCAGTTCAAACAATCTGTTTTCACTCATGGGTCTGATGGCGTCTATGAAAGAGCAAATATTATAAGTAAGCCAGTTATTGCTTGGTCACCTCTCTCTCTCTCTCTCACACAACCCCCAACACACACCCACACACCACCACCCCAACACAAAAACACACACACACACACACACACACACCACCACCCAAACACAAAAACACACACACACACCACCACCACTCCAACACACACCACCACCACTCCAACACACACCACCACCCCAATACACACAAACACACCCACACCCACACACCCACACACAGTTGACAGTATGTGAAGTAGATGACTATCTATCTAGATGTCTATAAAGGTGGCCCACCTGCACAGGAGCTCGGCGAAATTCCCTTGCGCCGTTACCGGGGTTGTTGTGGATTAGAAGCGGCTTGCACTCCCTGAATCCCCGGTATGTTGTGGCTCCTCTGCCTGAGCAGCTCGTCGCTCCATCATCTTCATCACTCTCCTCATCGGCTCCATCTTCTCCGGAATGCTCCCTCCCTCGCGCCCTGCTTTCACCCGGACAGACGCTGGCGAGCGCGCGCAGACACGCGGCCAGTTCCCGCCAGCCGCGGCTCGTGCGTTCCTCACTGCACACGGAGCCCGAACCGCTCTGCGCGCGCAGAACCAGCAGGAACCGCACCGTCTCCCCCAGATACAGATGGCTGCGGCGCGGGAGGGTGCGGTACCGGGCCGGGTCTGACAGGTCCGAAATGGGAACGGCGGGGAAATACATAAAATACTCGCACTGCGATTCCATCATTAAAACCATGACTGGGGTTTTATTATCACCGCAAACCAGAATGCTAGCAAGCTAGGCTAATAGATCCGGAAGCCTGTTTAACTAGCAGAAGGAAAACATCTCTCCTCACACACAAATCCTCTAATCACCCCGATTCGTCTCGCGTATAAATTACATTACAACGATCAGCGATAAATACAATTAATATGCATCATATTATGTGCCATGTCGTTGCTCTGTCAGCTCCTGAGGTGCATTCAAACCAGCCTGCAGGCCTTTTAATCGAATCACAAAGGTTTATTGCTAAGGAGCCGGAATATACTGGCTAGGCAAGTGCAGTAGATTATCGAGAACCAATCCCCCATATAGTTCTAACATAACGTACGAGCTGACAGATTTTAATAAGGCAAAGCAAATAATTAATGAATTGCCACCTTTTTTCAACCCTACTGATAATTGATCTGGTTAAACAAACAAACTGAATACTGGATGATACCAAATAATGGCTCAATGTAGAGATCCTCTTAGTAAATAACCAGCATCCATCTTGATATACAAGTTCATATTGCTGTGGCTTTGTCTTCATGTGATGTTCAGTGATCTGTGGGGTCTGTGATACATAGCCAGGGGTCCCATAACTTCTATTTAGTTTAGACACATTGAGGGAAATCAGAACTCAAACTTATTATGTTTGTTATTGAGTTCTTGTAGTTTGCTTGGTCACATTCATTGTGTGCTTTTCTTTTACCTGCATTAACTCAAAAACAAGTAAACCTATAAAATAATGTCAGTGTACTTGTTCTTACTGTGTTCTGTCAATACAGGATTTAGCAAAATAGTGCTATGGAAAGGATAAGGACAAAAGGATAAGTGCTATGACTATTTTTGTGAATCAGTGGGATTTATTTGACAGGGCTACTGAATATACATAGGACACTGGGCATGTTGAATAAAAAACAAAAACACAAACAATTCAGTTGTGTCTTTTATTAAAAGTTTTATTTTTGTTCCATTGAAATGTTTTTTTTTTCATTTATCCACATACAATTAAACTATAGATCCGAGACAAGATACTTTCAAAGGTATTTTGAAAAGTTATTTCTAACCAAATCTCAATATTCAAGTAACAAAATGAAACAAAATAAATATACACAAATTACTAATGTTCAAATTAAATATTTACAACATCTGCAGCATCAATGTAGAATTCTGGTACTGAGGAAAAGATTGTAGGGTCAGCAAAGCTTTCTTGCTTCATATTTCATAGACATCTCCCTGTTAAGATTTTGTTTGTTGTCAGTTGCCTCCAATTTCCTTATGGGTGTTGTTTTTTTTTTTCAGATACAAGAGCAACAGAAAACCAAAAAAAAAAACCTTAATTATAGTTTAGGATTACTATTTTCACAGTCACAGGTTCTGTATTTCGTATCTAAAACATATCAGCAACTCTTTGGTGTACCATTAACTTGAAAAGCATCAGTAAATAAATGGAAATTCAAGTTTTCTTTTGTGAACCAACTTCGAATGTAAGATATCTACTCTTGAGATGAATTATGACAGAGCAGCAATCTAATACAGATGTAGACAATAATGGAAACACCAACAGACTGGTAATAAGGGCCTTTTTTTGTCTACAAAGCCATCTGTCTTGTTTTTTAATATATGTATTTATTTTTTGGAATGCTATCATGTCAGAACAAAACAAATATGAACTGCCAGGTGCAGGTAAATTGAGCTGAAGGCTTTCTCTATTCTTGTCAAAAAAAAAAAAAAGCAACAATTTCAGCAAGAGTTGATAAAAATGCTACAACACATCTAAATCAAATCATATTGCTTTCTTACAATCCCCTAACGTCTGTTAGGTACATTTGTTTATATACTGGTTGACAAATCGCAGCCTCTATACAGTACAAATCTTTTGCATATGAAGATGCAAAGCTTTGGTTGAGATCAGGGAGTCTTAATTAGTTTTCAGCTTCATTTCCATCATGCAATATGCTGGCATATGTGTCTGTATTAGTTGGCACACACTTTCAATCTTCCTCTACTATTTGCCATCTTGTGTAAAACATTAGTATGGGATATTGATTTAGAGTATGAAAGAAACAAAGATCTCTATAACAAACAGATCTTACATTGGAATTGTTTTTGTTTTTATCTTCTCTGGCTCCAACGATCATCTATGGATACTGCCCTTGGCTCAAGTGTATTTGTTCTTAAAAAGTATAGCAAAATACAAAATCAAGATGTAATGTGACAGTAACAGAGATGACGGTATTCCTACTAAACACGGTCAGTGAGTGCTATTTATAAACATGCACAAATTATTTCAACATACACTTCACATCACTTACTATAATTATAATGACTACACATGGAGTGTTCTGGTTTAATAATTATCCCTGAACTGGAAAAAAGTTATAAACTTTTATAAATTGAAACATGGAAGCTGAACAACCAGTTAATATGTTCAGCTTTATCAAGCTGTGAGGTGCATTTCAGTCAAACTCATACTTAATTTACATACCATCATTCTACTTACCACAAGATTGAGACGCTTGCATTTTCAGAAAACTATAAATACATTACAGACATTAAATGTTTTTTTTTTAGAAGAAAAAAACATGAATACATCAAGCATTAATAATCAAGCCCTCTTCCAACTAGTTTCAGAAAGTAAGGCATCACTCAATTTTGGATTTTTGATTTGGACACGTATTTGATCATTTTTTTCACATCCAGCTTTCTTACATTCAGTTGACATTCACCATCTCTGTCACTCCAATTTTACTAGAAATCCAGGTTAGCAAAATCATGCACAATTCTACCTACATGGAGTATGTTAAGTGGTATCGGTTTACTGTAATAAAAATAAACCTGAAACACTGAAAGGCAGAACTGATATTATTGATTATACTACACTAATGTTTAAGCACTCTAAATCATTACTAATGATTCAAATTTAAATTCATCTGAAATAACAAATAAATACCATTTTAGACACAGAAATTCAAAACTGTAATATAAATAAGAGAAAATAACCTCCGCCTAGAGCCAAGAGGTTGATTACAGTGAGCGGAATAGCCTAATCCATCTGATGGACCAAGTACATGATTCATGTATGCAAAATTTCTTCAGTGTCATCAACTGGAGAAATTTTATGTAGCTTATACAAATGTGAAGCATTATGCAATGCCATGACCATGAACAAGTCCTGTTATGGTACACAATGCAAAAAAAGGCTCTTATTTTCCAGACAGTGTGCCTTCCCTCCTGCAGTCCTGCACTACAAAGCCATGGTGTACTGATCATAAATCAATTGCTGACACCAAAACCAATGTCATTGATTTTCTTTGCATTCATTTCAAAGATTTGTGCCAGAGTGTAAGGGAACTACGATTCTACTTTAGTGGTATTTGTATGCCAGTCGATGGTTTTACGCTCTATTTCAGCGCTGTCACTAGGCACAGAAGCAGTGTCAATCTGAAAAGTGCTATGTGGCTCAATGCCAAATTGTCTCTGTGTGGGAGGGAGGGTGAAATGAAATGTAAAGTGTGTTTGTGGGAGTGAGAGACCATGGGTAGCATTCAAAATGCATTTGTACTATTGCAGCTCAAGTAAAGCAGTAGAAGAAACCGACACCATGCACCACGATGTAAACGAACTGCATCACACATCACCCAGCATGCATCATTCCCACTGCTGTGTACTAGGGCCAGTTACATTGTATTTGTACCACTGCATTCCTTAACACAGTGCTCTTTACACACTACCATCAACATCACATGATTTAATGCATGATACCTCAAGAGGGCAAGATGAAGAGGAGTTCAGAAGCTGAGCAAGTATTACAAGTCAGGATCTAACTCCGGCTCGGAGTAGTGTAGTGCAGAGGCCCAGTAGAGCCATAAATTGGGAAAACAAGTGTGGCTATTTCACTCACTATCTCAGTTTTCCCTTAATGTCCACATGTACTTGGGATTTATTACGAACCAGTATGGTTCCATCCCAATCCCGCTCTAATGATTCTCTGGCCTGCTGTCCAGTCCTACGTGGTGATGAATCCTTCTTAACAGCAAGTGCGTTTCCAGCCGCTGCTGCTCCTGGATGTTGTTGGGCACGAGGAAACTGTCGAAGATCCAACAGATCCTTGTACTGGATTTCTGGCCTAATCATACGCAGACAGGCTTGTCTAGTGGCATTGTCCAGACCTGGCTGCAATTCGTACCCTAAAATCTTAACCAGGCCACTCTGGAAGGGACGGATGGCCCTGTCTCGAATGAGACTAGCTTCAATCGGCCGACCTCCATCACGCAGGCATATGCGAGCCAGAACGTCACGTCTACTCCGCAGTAAGGTCACCTCAGTGTCCATCCTCGCTCGACCGAATCTCTCAACTTTATTCCAGAAAGTGCTGTTAAAGGCTTGGTACAGGTGCCAGTCCAGAGCGTTCCATTCACGCAGCTTCTGACGCTGCTCTTCTGTCAGTTGCAAAGATGCTGGAGCAGCTGCCTTCCCCACCCAGGCTGACCTGCTCTTGGATATCTGCTGTCTTGCATTTAGACTAAAGGACACAACAGCATCCAGAGGCCAGCAGAGAGCATGTCGGAGCAGCACCATGGACTGGTCAAAGTACTCAGACAAAAGGATAAGTTTAAAGTTGCGTCGTACTGCTGCTTCACCACGCTTTGCAAGAGCCAAGGAGTAGTTAGCATTGTGATCAAGGCCAAAATCAAACCATAGCAGGTTGCGGGCATAGTGGTTATTGCGCAGTCGGGGATCATAGTATTTCTTCGGGTTATCTGCAAAGTCGCCTAGTCCCTTGGAACGTCGGAAGGCAGGGGCAACATTTTTGTAATAGGCGTAGGAGGACTCGGCTAATGCCACAGGGTCTCGTAAAATGGAGAAATAGAAAGTATTTGCAGGCATGACTTTATCCACCTGTGG